>NC_135717.1:111335954-111641731 GCF_964656455.1 Halichoerus grypus
CGCTCACCATAGCACATACCCTCCCCAATGTCTATCACCCAGCCACCCCATCCATCCCACCCCCGACCACTCCAACAACCCTCAGTTTGTTTCCTGAGATTAAGAATTCCTCATATCAGTGAGGTCATATGATACATGTCTTTCTCTGATTGACTTATTTCGCTCAGCATAATACCCTCCAGTTGCATTCACGTCATTGCAAATGGCAAGATTTCATTCCTTTGGATGGCTGCATAATATTCCATTGTATATATATACCACATCTTCTTTATCCATTCATCTGTCAATGGACATCTTGGCTCTTTCCATAGTTTGGCTATTTGTGGACATTGCTGCTATAAACATTGGGGTGCACATACCCCTTCGGATCCCTACATTTGTATCTTTGGGGTAAATACCCAGTAGTACAATTGCTGGGTCATATGGTAGCTCTATTTTCAACTTTTTGAGGAACCTCCGTACTGTTTTCCAGAGTGGCTGCACCAGCTTGCATTCCCACCAACAGTGTAGGAGGGTTCGCCTTTCTCCACATCCCTGCCAACATCTGTCGTTTCCTGACTTGTTAATTTTAGCCATTCTGACTGGTGTGAGGTGGTATCTCCTTGAGGTTTTGATTTGGATTTCCCTGATGCTGAGTGATGTTGAACACTTTTTCATGTGTCTGTTGGCCATTTGGATGTCTTCTTTGGAAAAATGTCTGTTCATGTCTTCTGCCCATTTCTTGATTGGATCATTTGTTCTTTGGGTGTTGAGTTTGATAAGTTCTTTATAGATTTTGGATACTAGCCCTTTATCTGATATGTCATTTGCAAATATCTTCTCCCATTCTGTCAGTTGTCTTTTGGTTTTGTTGACTGTTTCTTTTACTGTGCAAAAGCTTTTTATCTTGATGAAGTCCCAATAGTTCATTTTTGCCCTTGCTTCCCTTGCCTTTGGCAATGTTTCTAGGAAGAAGTTGCTGCAGCTGAGGTTGAAGAGGTTGCTGCCTGTGTTCTCCTTTAGGATTTTGATGGACTCCTGTCTCACATTGAGGTCTTTCAACCATTTGGAATCTATTTTTGTGTGTGGTGTAAGGAAATGGTCGTTTCATTCTTCTGCATGTGACTGTCCAATTTTCCCAACACCATTTGTTGAAGAGACTATCTTTTTTCCATTGGACATTCTTTCCTGCTTTGTCAAAGATTAGTTGACCATAGAGTTGAGGGTCCATTTCTGGGCTCTCTATTCTGTTCCATTGATCTATGTGTCTGTTTTTGTGCCAGTACCATACTGTCTTGATGATGACAGCTTTGTAATAGAGCTGGAAGTCTGGAATTGTGATGCCACCAGCTTTGCTTTTCTTTTTCAACATTCCTCTGGCTGTTCGGGGTCTTTTCTGGTTCCATACAAATTTTAGGATTATTTGTTCCATTTCCTTGAAAAAAGTTGATGGTATTTTGATAGGGATTGCATTAAATGTGTAGATTGCTCCAGGTAGCATTGACATCTTCACAATATTTTTTCTTCCAATCCGTGAGTATGGAACATTTTTCCATTTCTTTGTGTCTTCCTCAATCTCTTTCATGAGTATTTTATAGTTTTCTGAGTACAGATTCTTTGCCTCTTTGGTTAGATTTATTCCTAGGTATCTTATGGTTTTGGGTGCAATTGTAAATGGGATCAACTCCTTAATTTCTCTTTCTTCTGTCTTGTTGTTGGTGTATAGGAATGCCACTGATTTCTGTGCATTGATTTTATATCCTGCCACTTTACTGAGTTCTAGCAGTTTTGGGGTGTAGTCTTTTGGGTTTTCCACATAAAGTATCATATCATCTGCAAAGAGTGAGAGTTTGACTTCTTCTTTGCTGATTCGGATGCCTTTTATTTCTTTTTGTTGTCTGATTGCTGAGGCTAGGACTTCTAGTACTATGTTGAATAGCAGTGGTAATAGTGGACATCCCTACTGTGTTCCTGACCTTAGGGGAAAAGCTCTCAGTTTTTCCCCATTGAGAATGATATTTGCTGTGGGTTTTTCATAGATGGCTTTTATGATATTGAGGTATGTACCCTCTATCCCTATACTCTGAAGAGTTTTGATCAAGAAAGGATGCTGTACTTTATTAAATGCTTTTTCTGCATCTATTGAGAGGATCATATGGTTCTTGTTCTTTCTTTTATTAATGTATTGTATCACATTGATTGATTTGCGGATGTTGAACTAACCTTGCAGCCCATGGATAAATCCCACTTGGTCGTGGTGAATAATCCTTTTAATGTACTGTTGGATCCTATTGGCTAGTATTTTGGTGAGAATTTTTGCATCCATATTCATCAAGGATATTGGTCTGTAATTCTCCTTTTTAATGGAGTCTTTGTCTGGTTTGGGGATCAAGGTAATGGTGGCCTCATAAAACGAGTTTGGAAGTTTTCCTTCCATTTCTATTTTTTGGAACAGTCTTCCGTTACTTTTAAACAGCTCACTTGATTAAATTTGGTCCATAATACTCTTTTTGTGGGCACCTGGGTGGCTTAGTCAGTTAAGCATCTGCCTTCGGCTCAGGTTGTGATCCCAGGGGCAGAGTGGGGAGCCTGCTTTTCCCTCTGCCCCCCTCTCTTTCTCTGTCTCTCATGAATAAATAAATAAAATCTTTTTTAAAAAATAATATTCTTTTTGCCATATAACATAATCATGGGAGTGTAGCTCATAATAATCACTCGTTCCACCCAGATTTAAAAGGGAGGCAGTTACACAAGGGCAAGGAACATTGGTGATCATTCTTTGAATTCTACCTATCACATGCTATTTTCAGGAGTCATGTCCAAAACATAAAGAAAGAGAAATTTTAAAAGTAAAAGAATGGGAAACGTATACTAGGGAAACAGTGTCCAAAACAAAATTGATCTAGTTACGTTGTTGTGAAGCAAAATGGATTTTGGGGGGAGGAGGATAAAACATTTTTAGGGTTAAAGAGAGTTAATACAGTATGTTGAAAAAAATCAGTTCACCAGGAAGGTGTATAAGAATTTGAAACTTATATGTACCCTATAATAAACCTTAAAAATTTATAAAGGATAAATTGACAGAATTTGATATTTGATAAATCCACCACCATAGTGTTTATGTTAAAAAAGAAGAAATACTGAAAATGAATGAGGTAAGCATTCAGCATTAAGAATTTAGAAGAAAAAAACCCCAGGAAAATCTGTCAGAGTATAGAATGAAGAAAGTAAAGATAGCAGAAATTGCTATAGAGAGGATTAAAATATTTTAAAAATTTGGAAAGGCTAATGAAATTGACAAAACTTTATAAGATTAACCAAGATTAAAAGATAAAAGTTACAAGTAAATCATAAGAAAAATGAAAAAAATTATCAATAGAAATGCAATGGAGATCAAAGATTTAACTATATGCTTCACTCTAGATAAAGCTCAGAAAAATAATGAGCAAAATGTATTATTTTGAGCATACTATATTATTATGTTTAACTATAAATACACTAGCTAATCAACATTTTATTGTACTTATGGTTACATACAGATGTAACCAGAAGAAAAACAAGGGAATGGGAATTCTAAATACAAGATTTAGAATTGTGGTTACCACTCATAGGGATAGATGGGGTAATTTGACTGCAGACAAGTTACAGAGGGCTTAAAAGCCTTTGCTTTGTTCTACTTTTTTTCCAAGGTAGGTAGTGGGAACCTGCTGTTCAATTTATTTTTCTTTATTGCTTACATATATATTATGTGCTCTTTGATATATATAACATCTTAAATAATTTTAGTGAATATGTAGCTACATCTGATATATTAACAAACAACAGAAAAGTTTGATTAAAATGCACTAGGTTTAATTTTTAAAGCACATGTATGCCCTAAAATCAATATTTTACTTGTATTTGAGATGAAAATATGAAGTTTTATTTTTATTTTTTTATTTTTTTTTAAAGATTTCATTTATTTATTTGACAGAGAGAGACACAACGAGAGAGGGAACACAAGCAAGGGGAGTGAGAGAGGGAGAAGCAGGCTTCCTGCAGAGCAGGGAGCCCAATGCGGGGCTCAATCTCAGGACCCTGGGATCATGACCTAAGCCTAAGGCAGATGCTTAACGCCTGAGCCACCCAGGTGCCCCATGAAGTTTTATTTTTAGACACTGAATGCTGATAAGTAGGATTTCTTATTGCAAAGATACACATTCAGGTTATTGCTTTCAAATTTCTAAGCTTGTTATTATGTCACCCAAATATTCAGTGCATAACATTATAATTATATGTCTTCAGGCAACAGTAGAACATAGAGTAACACTTGCTTAAACTTAAAAGCCATGTTACTTGAGGGTTGCCTTACTTTATAATCTCTCAAATTCTGAAAACGGAACACAGTTGTTTATGTCAGATGGATGACTCTTAGCCTTTTCTTGGACTTTCTAACAGTAGGAATGGCAACCCAGTTGAACTTCTTTTCATTCCACTGGCCTATATAGCTTTGTCTTTGTTACCCTGTAGAGTCGTCTGAAACATTTTGAGAAATGGTATTATACAAGCAGTTTGGTGGGCTACATAGTGATGCAGAGTCTGGGAGACTGAGACAACTCTTTTGACTATCATTAAGACAAGCATGTAGTAGGCATTTCATTCAGAAAACTGGAATGCTGGGATCCTTAAAATGAGATTGAGTTTCATTTTGAGGAGATATTTGCTCTTTCTGTGTTCCAAGGGCTCCTTGATGGATAATGTTCTTTTAATCACTTTTCTAAAGACATCCTTTATATATCTCCCTATTGGTTCTCCATTCATATGTACTGTCACAAAACCTTCATATTATGGTACATTTTTATGATTGATTTCTCTAGTACCAACCACTTATTTATGTTAACAAGACAGAGAAGGTATGCATGCTGAAGACTACTCATTCTTTCAAGCCACAAGCCAAAAATAAATGCTCAGCAGTGTAATACTGGGCTACTGTCATTTGGTAATTTGGCCACCCATAAAGAATAACATGTCAGAAGATGGTGTAAATATTTTTCTGCTGGCTTTTTGCTCAGCAAAAAGTAATCTCATTCTTTCTATTTATTCTAAATTATAATTCAATGTGGTGGAAAGCAAATTGTACTGGGGTATGTTGTAGTTATTTTGCATTTGTTAACACACTATTTGAAGCTCTGCAGACCTTGCCTGGGAAGGTACTTTTTGATTGTGTATATTTCTGTATTCAGGTGATTCAGGTATCTTTTTCTAAATGCTTCTGTATCTGAGACATGCCCAATTTCCTTACTTAATAATAAAACAGTTCATGACTCATTGTAAATCAGTAGGGATCCAGCAATAAGGTGCAATACATCACAAAGGCAGTGCAGGCTATCATTGGAGATAATAAGCAGGTGCATTAATATTCATGCTTTATGAAACCCTGGTTGTGCTTCTGAAAAGCTGTAGAATACATTCCAGATTTAATGTTCACCAGTAGATGTTTGCCAGTGATTTTCAGATACTTCTTGTAGCAATTCATTCAAGGCATATCTAGGTAATTTAGAAAACGTTCCTCCATGGTTTCCATTTACTTAATTGTATACTCAGCTAATGTTCCTCACTGAGTATACATAATCCTTTCTGGTTGGACCTTGGGTCTTTCTGTGTCTCAGTGGGAAGTGCTGTTGTGTAAAACTGATTGTATATGCATGCCTGCATATGTGGTGGAGTGTGTGTTGGGGGTTGGGGGTCAACAAAAGGGAACAAACTATATGCATTGCCCTCTAGAGTACAGTATCTCCCTAGTGGGAAAGAAATGCAATTTAGATTTGTTTTTGCATAGAATGACCTAAGATGGAGGATAAGAAAATAATGCTATGCTCCAAGGGATGCAAAGATACTGATGCATAAGGGTTCACAGGCTGGGCACTGTCCAATTCCTGAGGCTGCCGTACACCATCCTCCTCCAGAGTTGTTCAACACCAACAATAAGGCATATGGAAGTGTACTACTTTCTATTCTTTTTTTTTTTTTTTTTTTTTTTTTTTTGCAAAAAGATGATTTTATTAAAGCACAAGGACAGGACCCTTGGGCAGAAAGCTGCCTCTATTCTTTAAAATATGTGATTCATATGTATCCTTATTTGGTTCATCTCTAAATACATTTACAATAAAGCAGATATATTGTACACACAGACAATGTGAGTAACTATGCATCTTAGGCTTAATATCCCTCTTGTTTGAAATCATATTTGACTTCTTTATTCTTCCAGGAGTTGACAAAGACCATCTCTGCCTCTTTAGAATCTTAACTACACATGTCCTGTGTCTTCCTACCTTTCCAGGCAATGAAGGGATGGGGTTGGGAGGAACAGGAATACTCTACCATTCATGTATTCCTCCTCTACCTCCTCCTCATCCTATCACCACTACCACCACCATATCTGTTAGCATCATCATCACCACTAATTGCTAGAGAAGCTTTAAATGCAGAATGAGGAAAAAGCTACTTGGAGTGTGCTATTTATCCTAGCCTTCCCCACTGGTCTGTTCTGTATTCTGTGCTCCTCTTAATTCTCTTTTGTTCATTCATTCATTCATTTATCCTTTTAGTCATCCACCCATTCAGTAAATGTTTACCAAGAACTTGCAGTATATTAGATATAATGCTAAATGATGGGGACAGCGTGTGAACAAAATGGATAAGGTGCCTACCATCATGGAGCTTATACGCTGGGAGTAAGTGAATTAGCAGGGCTATTTTAGCTAGATCTTTTGCATTTTATAGAATCTCACTTTATGTTCAGGGTATAGTTGCTAAACATGGGATCTTTAATTTTTCCTATTCTATATGAAGAATTTATATAGTATCAGCCTCTGTCCTTACATAATATCAGCCTTTGATGCATGGAGCTAGAGTTTCAGGAATATAGTGAAGTTTCCTTGACACAGTCTCTTAGGAATCTCTCAATTCCTCAATCCCAGCAGACCTTTTGCACTGCTGTTTGGCAGTTGAACATATTTGCATTAGAATATGCCAAGATTCTATAAGAAAAAGTAGGATCCCAAATAAGATATGAGTAAAAAAAATCACAAGAAGCTTTGCTTATTATGACCATATGTTGGGTTTGTTACTGTGTGACCGTTCCGAAAAAATAGGATGGATCATCCATCCCAAATTTGTTTAGATATTGAGAATGAAGATGTCCCATTTGCACCAAGAAGATATGGAAAGGTTTATTCCTCACATAGGGAAGGTTCTGGGGAGAGCATGGTGGCTCTCAAGAAGATCCAGAAATGTTTGAAAGGGTCAGGTAAAGAGACTGGCTTGGGGTTTTTATGGTGGATATGGGGTAGGACCAGGGTGAGGGTTCCTGCACAGGGTTTGAACTTCCTGCTGGTGCAAAGGAAGGAGCACCAGGATTTTATCAGTTTTCTCAGGTGTGGGGTAAGAGGGGAAGAGGGGGCAGTGAGGCTTAAAAGTTGTCAGCAGTTAAAAATTTTTAAAAAAAAATGGAGCCTCATAAATAGAGAACAAACTAGTGGTTGCCAGAGGGGAGAGAGGAGGGGGGGATAGGCAAAATAAGTGAAGAGATTAATAAGTACAAACTTCTAGTTATAAAAAGGTCATGGGAATGAAAAGTACAGCTTAGGGAATATAGTCAATATTGTAATAACTTTGCATGGTGACACATGGTAACTACACTTTTTGTTGAGAGTATTTTGTAATGATATGCTTGTCAAATCACTATATTGTATACCTGGAACTAATATAATATTATATGTCAACTATACTTCATTTAAGAAGAAAACAAATTTAAAAAGGAAAAAAGAAAAGAACTCTAAAACCAAAAGAGAATGAAGTCAGACTTACTACAGTTATGATAATGTTGGGAGGAATTTGGGATATAGAGCTGCAGTGTGGATAAGGACTTTTTATTAATCTGCTTAGAAGCAAAGAAGTAAAATGAGCAATTGGAAGAAATATTGGAGCCCTGCTCACCGTCTTCTCCTCCTCCCCTGTTTAAGTGTTGACATTTTCTTGTGTCATTGGTTTGTGACCAGGGGCTCATAACTCTGTCAGTGCTCATATTCTTCATAATGATAAACAGTCTCTCCTCTTGGACTGGGTATGTAAAGATGCACTCATTTTGATGTTGGCTTTTCCTATTGGTAAATGAATATATTCTGAACCATAATTTTGGGGGGAAGCAAAAGTCTTCAAACATAAATCCTGCTTTTACAAATTAAAAGAACTTTGTAATTTTCTACCCTGTCCCTGAATGAACTCTCCCTAGGGAATTTCAAAGCACATGTCAGAATATGGGTTTGGTTGGTATTGAAAACTTGGTGTTAACTGCCTGTTCGTACTTTGTAAGTGCCCAGTACTGGCTAATAATTCTATCTAAGTAATTTTCTGGCATGTACCTATATATGTCTCAATGAAATTCAAATAAAAGTGGCATCAACAAAGTGAGGGAAAGAATACTGCAGTGAGGGGCAATGTGTCACTAATAGTCTCAATTAACTTTCTTTTCTTTTTCTTTTTTAAAAAATATTTATTTATTTGAAAGAGAGAACAAGAGAGAGAGCACAAGCAGGGGGAGCAGCAGAGGAGAAGCAGACTCCCCGCTCAGCAGGGAGCCCGACACGGGGCTTGATCCCAGGACCCTGGGATCATGACCTGAGCCGAAGGCAGATGCTTAATCAAATGAGCCACCCAGGTGCCCCTCAATTAACTTTCTTAAGTGGACAAGGAACTAAAAAAGAAACAAAAATATCTTGGTCATGATAACAATTATACAAGGACCTTTATCCAAGTGTTTAAAAAGTAATTATAGAAATGCATGAAAATCATCTGTTGCTGATGGCATATTTTGCTATAATTTTCATGAGATAGGAGACATTATCAAATTGGAAAACCATTATGCCTATTATCTTTAAGAGATGAAAATTCTACCTACTAAATACCCGTATAGAATGCTTAGCATTCCATTGGCTAAATACCTTTCGCATCTCACTTATATACTAAATATGGGTAGCCAGATACCCTAATTAAATTTTATATTATGACATATGCTGAATATAAAGCAAAGCTTTTCTTCAAATCCTCTCTCATAAAATCTGAAACTGCCTTATGTTCAAATTCCTGCAAATTTCATACTATGTTTAATTATTTTATTTTTAACAAAGTTGTATTTGGGAAAGACGATCTAAAACAAGGTTAATTACAAACTGATTTTGAATGTTATTTAGGTCATCTGATAGGTACTATTTAAAAAAAGAGACAATATCACAGATGTAGTAATTATTTTTGATGATATAGCCTCAAAATTGCCAAAAATATGTGTCATATAAATAAGCCATTTAATAACCACTTCAAATAGCAATATAGAATTTTCATTTTAAAGTAGGAAGATTTTGGCAACCAACCAAAACAACATGGAGTACAAGAATCAGAGATGCTAACTTTATCTTAAATAAGAGTAAATCATATCTTTAACTCTGAAGCACAGTCTGAGATTAAGGATTGCCAAATGTAGGGTCAGTCCACTAAGTTTCAAGACAATGCTAAGAGGAGATTCGGTGACTACTGATCTCAGGCAAAGATGGCAAAGGACAGTTCTCCAAGGCAGACACCTGGAGCAATAGGGTTGGGGAGTGATGACTGAGATGGACCCTGCCCCTACCCCCAACATGAACCTCTTGCAGAATGCTAGTTCAAAAAAAAATTCATATCATTCACATGGCAATCAATTCCAAAGGAAACAGCATCAGAATTTTGTCTCTAAGAATAATAGAGGAAGAAAATAACAAGTAAGTCCAGTAGCAGGTGAAGAACCCTTCACCAGAAAAATGATACTATGAACCAGAGGAAAATTATGATTTAAAAAAAACCCAATGAATTAAAAAAAATTAGTGAAGTCATTGTCTTTATAAGTTTTCAAAGCAATACAAGATTTCAGAGAAGATGCTGTGAGACAATAGAAGATGAAATGAGATGGTAGGCTCAGGAAAGAAATGCAGAAGAAAGAAAATTAGAGAAATAAAGGTCAAATTGGACTTCCTGCAAACATTAATCGACACACCCAAATTCACAGTAGGGGACATGACTGAGTAAGTGAAATTAAAAGTTAGAAAGGGAAGACAGAGAAAACCAGTATCTGCAGAATTGTTTCTCTAAAGAATAGAACTAAAATAATGGAAAGGAAAAATAATAGTTAATGATTCTTAAAAGACTTAACAGAGTAAAGAAAGACTTGAATCTTTAGACTGAAAGAAGCAATTGTGCCTAGAAAAGTGACAGACAACAATCAATAAACAGCAAAATAATTATACCCAAGATAGAAAAAGGAAAACTGGGCATCTAAGCAAGGAAAACCAATTCACCTGTAAAGATGGAAAAAAAAATTCAGTTTTTAGTTGTTTTTTTTTTTTTCCAGATTTCTTCATGGCATCCCTCAGCAGTATTAAAGTGAAGCCAGGCCTTTAATTCTAAGGTTAAAAAATAGTGATTCAGTAATTTTACACTCAGCCTAATTATTAGTCAAATATAAGAAATTAAACAATTGGTTGGAACCTACATTGTTCTCATGACCCCTTCCCAAAGAGTATGTTGTAGAACAAAGTACAATCATTGGAAGTAGTGGAAAAACTCCAGCAGAAGTACTGGAAAAGATCATTGAGTCAGTATTATTGTAGGACCAGCGTTAAAAGAAATGCGTAGTTTCTGATTGTAAACCAGAATATAGGAGTATTCCCAGACCCTAACAATGCAGAAATGATGTATAGTGTGAGAAAGTATAGTATTCTGATTTTCTCATCTTTTTTAGGTGAGGGAAGAAGATACCATTTAAAGATGATGAATAAAATAGGGATATGAGATATTCAAAGAGTCAAAAAGTTAATGGGTAAAATAACGTAAGTATAATAAGGTGAGGAGGGAAAGAAGGCAGAGGGAGAAGAAGTAGAAATTAAATAATTTGGTCAACGCTCATTTGTGACTAAAAATCTAAATAAGTAATACATACATTAAGTGAAGTTTAATTATAAAGGAATTAGAACAATATAGAAACATTTTATATTTCAGTGGAATGCACATAATAAATGTATGGTGAGAGAAGAAAAAAGAAATGATTTACTTATTTTAAATTAAAATTTATTTTTTTATTAATGATAGTCTAGGAAGGTTTCTTTCACCTTTAAAACTTATTTGCAATTTTATGAAAAATTTCAGGGTTGTCTTAAAATTTAAGAAAACTTCTGTCAAGCTTCTTGCATATGTGACCTGAAGGATTTAGAAGAATTTTCCAGAGATTAACTCTGGCTCTGTACACTTGAAACCTTGCTTAAGAGGAAACTATTTAAATAGCTGTATCTGTACTGATATATGATGATGTTCAAGATATATTGTTAAATAGAAAGAAGTTGCAAAATAACATACAAAATTATATGTATGTGTTTGCTCATCAATATTCTTAAGAGAATAGCGTTTATTTCTCTTAAATGCTGCTCTGCTACATAACAGCAATCTCAAGAGTGGCACCATGTAGCCATAGTCATTGTTTTTATATTATGATGTTTTCTATTAAATCAATATTTTTCATTAACATCACATGCTTAACATAAAACTATATCAAATAAGACTATAGATACAGTATGTAGTACCCGTATGTGAGTAGTTTATAATCAGGCTAAGAATATAAAACGGGCAAAACTGGAGAATGATACAGGGTGCAAATCAGTGCTCAGTTACGTTACATGCATCCTCTATGAAACCTTCTCAGATTATTGCAACCTTTGGCAAGAGGTTTGACTTTTCACAGCCATTTTAGGCTGTGACATATTTTAACATTATGCTATTTCTTTATCATTTTCTAATAGTTCAATATATGATAGTCTTGTCTTTATGTAAAAGATGAGACTGATCGCCCTCTTGACTCTAAATCCAATTATTTAACACAGTCACATGAAGCGAAATGATTAGGTAGTCCTAGATGATAACAAAGCACCACTAATTCTTAGAACACCTGCTCATATCTATTGTGTGTCCATACATGATGAATAAGAAACTGAGGTACAGAGAGGTTAATTATTTTGTGCCAAATGGAAAACTAGTAAGAGACAAAACTCGGAAGTCAGCCAGGCAGCCTGACTCCAGAGCTGGTGCATGGAACAGTCCGTTAGGGTGTGACCCTGATGGGTTATTTCATCTCGCTGATTTCTCTTTCTGCGTTGGTGGACGGTGGAAAACAATGACTCACTTTATAAAGTTGCTATGACAATTGTTAAAAAAAGTACCTCCGGGAGCTTTGTAATCCATGAAGTTCTCCAACAAATATGTTTGTGCTGCCTTTTTTGCCCCCAGGTCACATCAGCTCAGCTCACAGGGGAGCAAAGTTTCCACTTAGATTCTTGTAGAGATAAATTGCTTTTACAATCACTTACTGACTTTTAAATCTCAACATTCATGTTCTCGCTCAGATTGCACAATACCCATGCCCTAGAATAGCTTATATTTTACTGAGAAAGACTACCTGACAAGGCATAATGTGATAAGGCTGTAATGAAGTTCGGAGTTTTGTGCAAAGACCTCCTAGGGAGGAAAGGGAAAGGCAAGGACTGTGACACTCAAAGAGTTAAACAAATTTCTCCCAGCTTAGAAGGAAAGATCTGCGATTTTGAATTCTAATTATCTCCCTGTGGGAGAAGCATCAACAAGTTTTGTATTGTATTTATGCTACACAGCAACCTTTGTGCATGGTCTTTAGTCCTGCCTTTCCTGCATCTTTTCCCACAAAGACTGTCCTTGACCAACACCAGAAATGAATTTGATTTCTCTAATGCAGAAGGTAATTGGATTTTTCTTTATTGAATGCATCCCTTTAATGACTGTCTCTGCTCCTGCCAATTTAGCTGCAAGTGACCTGACGTTGATCTGATGATATGACTTAAAATAAAGAGTTGGAGCTGGGGGTGAAAAGGATCAGCTGTCTGGCATCAGGAAAAAAAAAGTGTGCATTTTTTTTGCCTCATCTTGCCATTTTCCTGAGAAAATCCTATATCCTTGTATGTCATTTTTACAAAACATGCTGCTTTAATAATTGGTCATACAGCAGCAGATTGCCTTCTTCTAGAAAATATAATAAGTATTTCCCAGAAAATGCCCTGGAGAACACATTGAAAATTGAATAAAATCCACCCCATAATCATTCTATTCCTTGGAAATATTTATTACCATGTAGACTCTTTCTGGAACAGGGTAAATATTGCTGAACAGAATTAATTAAATCTTTTAGGAAACTGGTAAAACATGAAATATTTATTTAAGTATTTATTTACTTAACCTTGAGGTTTTATAAAAAAATTTGACACAAGAGTTGCTATTCAAGAAAGTTACAAAGGAGTAGTGGATGAAATTGTTGTTTGGAAGAATAACAATTCCTTCCTCAAGGGAAGGTGTGATATAAAACACTTTTTATGCCCAAGAATATATGGAATTTAAATTTTTCTACTTTTGCCTTTATTCACTTTTTAGTAACAATGTAACTCACTTGATTCATGCTTATATTTTATTGTATCATCTTCCCTTTGTTAATTCTGACAAATAGGAGCTTCAGTGGCGCAATCGGTTAGCGCGCAGTACTTATAATTCTGACAAATATCATGAATTTTCTTTGATCAAAGATACAATGCATGGGCATTAGAGTGAGAAAATAAATACTTGTAATTTTAAATTGTGAAGTAGAAAATAGATGAGAAAATCATAAATGAATTTCTTCCTAAAGATCAGTGAAATCAATGTTTTTCTTTTATGAATTTTTAATGTTAGTTGCACTCACAATGTAACTAACATTTCAATGTAATTAACATTTCAAGAAATTAACTGAGAGTTTGTATTAAAACCATTTATGACATTTGTTGAATTTGAAGATTCAAAGCCACATCACACAAAATCATTGTAAGCCCTATGTTATAGAGCTGGTATAAATCCGCAGTGTTACTCAGTGAAGAGCAATGAACTTCCTTCGGTTCTCATCAACCAAGAGAAACTTGGGAGTTCTAGTCTAAGACATTATGTTGAGAAAGAATATAAAGAAGAATTAAGAGTGAGTATTTCCTGGAGACTGGGCTCCTTAACCGCTGCTCAGACTGCATTTTAAATGAGCATGTGAAGCCCTGGCATGTTTCCAGAGACAATTTCTGGGCTGCTGTGTAACACAACAGGATGGGCTTGCTTGAGAGTTGATGTGCCTCCCACAGAAAGTCCAGTACAATTGAAGGGGTCATTGATCCAGAAAGACTCCCCACTGAATAAAAATCTTTCATCATAAATGATTAAATCTCACCCATTCCAAATCAGGCCATTGTTGGAAGTTATACTTAAGTGCAATATTAACACCTTAAGAGCAAGAGAGAAGTATATTTTAATGGATGATGAAAATTCTTCCTTAGTCAATTCAGTATATCTCATTCTGTATAAATTTTCTTAATTTTGAATTGGCCTTGTTTGTTTGAATGTGAACATTATTAAATGCAAAACCAATTAATGAAATAATATTTTCTTCTCTTGAAGAGAAGGTAGATTTTCTGGAAAAAGGAAAAAGTGTGTGTGTGAGTGTGTATACACATATACAAATACATTTTCCTTTATTAGAAGAAAGAAGGAAATTCATTCCCCATCCCATCAGACTGTTAAAAATGCTTTTATAATAGGTTACCTATTTATGATACTTTGGACATTTTCTGAAACCATTAATATGGGATGTGGCCAATGAGCAATTTATTTTGTTTATGCATTTTTAAAAACAATCATTTATATGATTTATATAAAATCATTTTGTCATTTCTTCTTCAAGCAAATATTTTGAAGTCTTTTATATAAAAGAACCTTAGGCACTGAAAGGGATATAGAGACAAATCTTCACCTTCAAGGATTTTAAAGCCTTGTGGAGAGAGAACAGATGTACCCAGTAGGTAAAATAGAAAGTGGAAAGCAGTGAGCCACCTAAGAAGGATGGATCCAGAGCTACGGTTGGAGGGGACAGCAAAGACGTCACAGTATGTGATGGTGATGTGACTTTGCCTAGACCTCAGAAGGCGGGCAGAATCTGTGCATGTGAGAAAGAGAGGTAGAATATTTTTGGAAGAAGACATAGAACTGCAAATGGCATGGAAGTGGGAGAATGCTAGGCTATTAAAATAAATATTCTATAAAACTGGGTCAAGTCCCATACCTCACACATCATAGAAAGAAAAAATGGAGAGAAGGGAAGGTAATATTTTGACTAGTGATTTAGGTAAAAATCTAGACAGAGAAAGAAATATTTGGATTTTGGAGTTTCTGATTTAGACAATAAATGCCAATAACCATGGTATTTTATTTATTATATATGTTTTATTTCTATGCAGAGGTTAATGGTACCTTAAAGAGGCCTTCTTATATAAGGTAATCTTGATTGATGTTTAAAAAAAAAAAAAATCTCAGTAGTTGACATGTTGGACGACCTTAAATAAGCTCATTCATTATGTAAAGTCAAATTAACTACTAAAATTTTTAATTGAAAGAAGTATATTCTTCTTAATTTTATCTCTGCATATATTCTAGCATTAATATGTACATATTTTATTCTCGATAAAGTGCAAATTATATAAATATTTAAACCTAAATGTAAGATTTCTGAAAGTCTAAATAAGTTCCTTTTGTTGCTTCAGGTCACTGATATGATGCTTCAGGACAAACCTTATCCTGATTGGGGAAAATCCGCAAGAGCTTTCTGGAAGAAAGGAAATGTTAGGATCATTTTATTCTGGTAAGAGATTGTTTCATTTATTGATTTTTGCCTTGCATCATTCACAAAGGACTTGAGTTGGATGTAGTTTTGTTTTTTTTAAGATACATAGAATTCTATGTAGAGAGGCATTTCCAGTGGATACTGTGTTCCATTAAGATGATTAAAATCATTATCCTAATTATTTTATGAATTACTTTCTGCTTACACATTGTTGCATATACACATTTACAAGAGATATATTTGCTAATATAGTAATACATATTTTACCAGAGGTAAGAAGGTTTTTGATTCAGCAAAAACAAGCTATAATTTTCATCAATGAAATCTGCTATAAAAATGTCTCCAATAAATTCTAAATTTCCAGTATATTTGACAGGATATAATTTTGCTTTGAAGAAGTTATACAGAGAGGAAACCTCTTTACAAATTGCATCTGGCTCATTGGCATTTCTTCTTTATGTAATTTCCCTTAGCTCTCCAGCGCAATCATTGCAATTAAAAAATAATCCATGCCTTATAAAGAACTTTGTTGATCGAGTCATCAATATTTTTGTGTATTTGAACAAGTGTAGACAGAAAAGATAGGAATAAAAGGCCAGCAAGAAGGGCACTTCTGCCTGGCTGTGTGACATTGCCCAACTGCAGAGTCAACCAGATATCTGAAAATGTGCGTGCACTAACACCCAGAGGTGCTGGGTTGATGATAGCTTGTGCTGGGTACATCCCATCCTGCTCCCCTGCCTTTTGAAATGATAGAAAAAAAAAAAATTTTGTGTGTTCTTGGATTTAATTCTGGAGGTTGGTTTCTTTTTTCCTGTACAAGCTACAAAAATCAGGGGGCAAAATATACACTCTAAGCTATCTTTGTGCTTTAACACTGTAATTAAATGTTGGTAGAGATATATAGCATTTTGAACTCAATTCTTAGAAGATAAACAAAAGTAGATTTCAAATAGTGTTGTAAAAATGAATATGATTTTGTGGATGTTTATTTTTATCTTGTCTCTATGAGTCAAGTGTGGCCTATTTTTATGGTGCATTTAACCTTCATATTTTTTTTTCCTGCATGTCAGCTCCCCATGTAGTTTGTCTGAATAATATACAATATAATAATTATAGAAAATATTTATTGAAGATGTTTTGCTCCAGGCTATGCTAAGTATTTAACATTCTATTTATTTACTCATTTAATCCTGACAACCCTATAAGGAAGGCACTATTATTGTGAGCATAGGTCTCTGACTCTAGAGACCCAGTGTTTAATCATTATACTAGACTACTTCTAGGAGAACAAAGGATACATCAGTGTGCAAATTTCCAAATGAGTATCCTTAATCCCTTTTTAGGTAATGGTGCTATATTAAGAATACAAGATTCTGGGGAGTCATTCCACCCAAATATTCTTTACAGAGGTTTTAGGAATCATAATTTAAAAAAAGGTAGATGCTAATATTAAAAGCATTTATGGACTATCTTAAAACAATATTAATTTACTATGATTACACAAATTTTATATTATTTAATGCATCTTCAAAGGCAGCCTGCTGATTATTGTTCAATGTGGCCAGTTACTCAGGTCACATGTATACTATTTGTGAAAATGAGCCATGAATATAGTAATCTGAAGGCCCCTCTGATTTTTGTCATTAGCTACTCTTAATTGCAATTGCTATTTCAGAGGAAGGGGATCCATACTGGATTTTTCCTTACGCATCTTAGTATGTTTTCCTTGAACATTATTACTCAGGTCTATATGTTACCATCCCTTTTATACAAATGGGTTTATTTTTGATCTACATGATAACATAGCTCCAATCAATAACCTAAAGCATATTTTAAATATTATAAAAATAATTTAATTAGTCACTGTCAAATAGATAATACTCTTGAATGTAGAGCAATTCAATTCAATAAATTCACACTTACTCTTGTAGTCTTGTAGATAATTTTGTAAAATTATCGATTATTAATAATATATTTGGGAGATGGCTTTTCATTGTATATTTCAAAAGTAGTATTTCAAATCATGGAGAACATAAAATAACTAGAGGAAAATTCAAATGCTACTCTAAAAATATTTTTCCTATTTTATCCATTTCTATACAGTTAGATTATCTTGTCAACAGTTTTCATGGTTTTTAAAAAAGGAAAATCTGATGCAAAAAGTTGAATATGGAAATTATGTGGGAAGCAACGCAATCTTCTGTTTTGTTCATACTTTTTGGATAAAAGAGATTTAGCAAGTATGAAGGGCATTTGTTTTCTTAGCTCTAGGAGATAACATACAGAAATCATTGGCAAGGTTTCAAATGAAACAAAAGATAGTATTTACACATTCTTGTGTTACCCACTCAAAAAAGAGGTGTTTTCTTTTGGTTTTGCCCCAGTTAAGGAAAGAGAGATTAGTGTGAAAAACCTCTGCTGGAGAAGAAATTTTGCAAAGGAAAGCTTTCTTAAGTTGTAGCCCTTTTATCTTAAGGGCTGGACAGTGTGATTATGTGCAGCAGTTTCAACAGTACAACATGCAATTTTGTTCTAGTAAACTCACATTTTACCTACATGCAGCTGCTTTAACTCACAAATGTCTGTCAGAAACGATTTCCTTTGCAATTGTGTAGCTTAGTTCTTCCTTGATTCCTGGTGATAGATGTCTCTACATTGAAGAAAATGGTTCCTATTTCTTTCTGTAATTGTGCAAAGATGAAGCTGCTGTAACACATGGGCTTTTTATGCTGGGGGTGAGACTAAATTGTCTTTGTATATGAAAATACTAAATGGGGGCACCTGGGTGGCTCAGTCAGTTAAGCAGCTGCCTTCGGCTCAGGTCATGATCCCAGAGTCCTGGGGTCAGGCTCCCTGCTTAGCGGAAAGCCTGCTTCTCCCTCTCCTCCCTGCTCCTGCTCTCTGTCGCTATCTCTGTCTCTTTTCTCTCAAATAAATAAATAAACAAAATCTTTAAAAAAATGAAAATACTAAATGGGAGAGGGAAGAATATTTATAGAACTTCCCTTCCAAAATCACTTTCCCAGCCCTTTTGATAATTAAAAAGAACAAAGATCTAAGAATTTAAATCCTAGGTTAATTCCATATACTGTTTCTGTTTTCCAGAGGGGCTATGAAAAACATTTCCCCTCACTTGTATCTGAAGCAAATATATACATAAACAAAGAAATAAAAAACGAGTAATATGCACCTGAAACCAATGTAACATTGTGTATGAACTATACTCAATAAAAAAATTTTTAAATATTAATATCAAGTAATATGATGTTTATATTAGTTTCTATTTCCCCATTTTATTTATTCTCTAGTGACACAGTTTGTGTGCTTTTGATGGGAAGCATCTTGAGATAATATTTCCCAAAGGCTTTGCTTTTAAAAAAAAAATAAGGGAGACACTCTTCTGTGATTAGTAGAGGAATTGTCAGAAGGAGGGATTGGGAAATCTGGTGTTCATTAGGGCTTCACAAATTCTCCAGTTCTTTGCCTTCCAGACACAGGAGAGGATTTCATTTTTCAGCCCCCTCTGACCACATGACTTGCTTTGGCCAATTAATATATGAGTGAAAGTGGCATTTGTGGCATTTGTCACATCTAGGTAGAAGCTTTCCTCCTCCTACTCCTCCTCCTCCTCCTTCTTCTTCTCCTCCTCCTCCTCCTCCTCCTCCTCCTCTTCCTCCTCCTCCTCCTTCTTCTCCTTCTTCTTCTTTCTTTCTTTCTTATTTAGGAGCCCAATGCAAGGCTTGAACTCATGACCCTGAGGTGAAGAGTCAGATGCTTAACTAACTGAGCCACCCAGGCACCCCTAGGTAGCATTTAACTGCCGAAGAGGTGCACTGAAGGGAGCTCTTTTCTCAGGAGCAACTGTTGTTTACAACTAGCTGGAGCCCGCGTCCTTTATTTTATTTTATTTTTTTTTAAAGATTTTATTTATTTATTTGAGAGAGAGAATGAGATAGAGAGCATGAGAAGGGGGAGGGTCAGAGGGAGAAGCAGACTCCCCGCTGAGCAGGGAGTCCGATGCGGGACTCGATCCAGGGACTCCAGGATCATGACCTGAGCCGAAGGCAGTGGCTTAACCAACTGAGCCACCCAGGCGCCCCTGAGCCCGCGTCCTTTAGAGAACCAAGCATAAACCAAGCATTCTTAACAACACAGTGGTCATACAGTGTGAGTGAGAAATAATCCTTTGCAAATGTTAAGCCCCTGAGATGTGGGGATTGTTTGAAACTGCAATCCTGCTGTATATGGAAATTGATCCTAGGAGCAAAGTGTTGCTATAACAGAATGCTGGAATTTTTATCTTAAGGGCTGGACAGCAAATGGCAAAAAAAAAAAAAAAAAGAAAAAAGAAAACCTGATAATAGAAGCTAGAAAAATGGTAATACAGGTGTTATAGTGGCAAAACATTTGGCCAACACTGTGGTCTGTGATTACTTAGATGCTCTAGGAGAACTTGGAAAAACGGAATGTTAGTAATGTGTTGCTGTGTGCTTCGGTGAACAGCGGTCCACTTCCATTCCATTCTGATGCCTCGGGAGGATTATCTTTTATTTTTTATTTTTGGGGTAATTAGTATCTTTATATTTTAAAGGCTACTTTATCTAGTGCTATAATGGTTTGGGTGGACATCTCTTGATTATGATTATCTTAATCTTTAACTGGGGTTGCTGCTGTTTGTCCTGTTTTGAAGATCATGGTCATTAGCAAAGTCTAACAAAATTGTTTAGCTTTCGCCAGACAAGGGCTAATCAAGAAATGATTATTATCTTAATATACATGGCCTGGGAAAGTAACATGATAATCATCAAATAACAATCAAATATAATAAAGTAATAAGAAAGACCTAAGAATCAGGAGAAAGTTCAGTCAAAAGGGGTTTAGCAGCAGCTCTCCAGTTTGCAACCATATGGATGACCTGTATGAATGCGAGTTTCCTTTCTTTATTCTTCAAAAGGGATGTGTTTGTTATTCTGTGTGATCCTTTTCAGCTGTGCAATGCTATTTTCTATTGTAAGATTAAAATATTGAAGAGAGAGTAATTCTGTTTGCTTTGCTCCAGAGGGCAGAGTATGGACTGCTGTAAGTCTGAATGTTTGTGTCCTTCCAGAATTCATATTTTGAAATCTTAATGCCCAAATGATGGTACTAGAAGGTGAGGCCTTTGGAAGGTGCTTGGGTCATGAGGGTAGATTCCTCATGAATGGGATTAGTGTCTCTATAATAAAGGTTCCAGAGAGATCCCTAGCCCTCTCCATCATGTAAAGACACAGTGAGAGAGTGTAGGCTATGAACCAGGAAGAGGACCCTCACCAAATGCAACCATGCTGCTGCCTTGATCTTAAACTTCCCAGCCTCCAGACCTGTGAAAAATACATTTCTGTTGTTTATAAGCCAGCCAGTGTGTGTTATTCTGTTACAGCAGCCCAAGCAGACTAAGATATGGGCTAATGAATGTAAGTCCCATGGAAGGAGATTTAGATTCATGTCTGAAAGAATTCCCTAATCATGTGAGCCTCTCAATGCTGAGTGAACTTGCCTGATGCAATGCTGGATTTCCTGTCAGTAGAAGTATTCTAGCAAAGGCTACCTCATCTATCAAGGATGCAGCAGAAGGATTTTCACATTCAATGAGAAAGAAAGTAAATCACTTCTAAATTTTCATCAAGCTTAAGGATTCTATGACTCTACATGTTTAACTAGAAAAGTATTAGTCTTTTTTGGCTTTATGATGAGAGGGTATTAATTTTAATTTAATGTGCTCTGTATAATTCCATCATAATTATGAGGAAAATTTTTACATCAGACAATAATTCATGAGAGGTTCTGGGGCAACTATAGTATGCAAAACTTTTTGCCTCACTTCCCAAATAATAAATTAGCCTGTATCTGTTCTCTGGATGAATTTTGTCTTCTAGCCTTCAGCTTTCCTTCCATCTCAACATGTTTTGTGAAGCAGTTGTCTATCTTTAATTAAAAGCTTCCTATGGGGCGCCTGGGTGGCTCAGTCGTTAAGCATCTGCCTTCGGCTCAGGTCATGATCCCAGGGTCCTGGGATCGAGCCCCACATGGGACTCTCCCCTCAGCGGGAGGCCTGCTTCTCCCTCTCCCACTCCCCCTGCTTGTGTTCCCTCTCTCGCTGTCTCTCTGTCAAATAAATAAAATCTTAAAAAAAAAAAAAAGCTTCCGCTGTAACTGAGGAAAAGCAGAACATTTCTAGCCCAACTCAGGTAACTATACCTATTGGATCAGTCACCTTAATTTTAAAAACTGCACAAAGTTAACAGGCTCCATTTAAGTCTGGCTTCTTCTAAGCAGAGAGATCAAAGGATATACTTCAGCTGGTTTTCTTGTTAGATGTAAGTTTTCTACTTCTGGATAAAAAGGTGATTGATGTTGCATTACTGTCTTGTCACATTATTGTCATATTTCTTGGGGATTTTCATTTAACTCTCAGGCATCTATTTATACCTGGGCATTAACACAATCCCATGCCCCTCCAGACTTAATTTTGCTGAATTAAGAGCAAGTCTGTTTTTATTAACTTACTTAAATCAATACTTATTAAGTGCTGAATGCAATGTGAAATAGTGGTTAAAAGCACATACTCTGGAGCCAGCTGCCTGGCTTTCAATCCTGGCTTTCCTACTTACTACTGTGTATTAGTTATTATTTTGTTTTAACTGGTATTGTGATTACTGTTACGCAACACCAGGTGCTCTCCGTGGCGCTGAGAACACAACTCTGAAAGAAAATAAGGACTCTTGACAGCATAATTTTCTGTCTGATGAGAAATACAGGGTTTGAGAGGGCAGGCAATGCCAGCCTTGGGTGTGGGTGCTGTGAAGTGGGGCTTAGAGAGCTCCAGGGATGGTTTTGTAAAGGAACTAGAACCTAAGTGTAATCAGCAGGTGTTAGATGGGAGGAAAACATGGTGATTGGTTATGGGAGTGAAGCAGAAGGAAAATTCAAGGGTAGCTTTGAGTATTTAGGTTTGAGCAACTGAACAGATGGTGATACTATTCACTGAGAGAGGACAGTGTGGTGGGGGAGTAAGTCTTGCATGTGGGCATAATAAGCCCAGACCTGCATGTTGAGCTTGATAAACTAATTGAGATATCTTATATAGTCAATGGTATTGTAATAGTATTGTATGGTAACAGATGGTAGCTACACTTGTGGTGAGCATAGAATAATGTTATGCACTTGCTGAATCACTATGTTGTACACCTGAAACCAATGTAACATTGTGTGTCATCTATACCTCAATTAGAGAAAGAGAGAGAGAGGGAGAGAGATACTTAATAAGGAGTTCTTTATAGGATCTGAAGCTGCACAGTGAGGGAATGAGACCAATACAGAAATATTACTAAAATTTGTATTTCAGTTTATATTTTTACTCTCACCTAGATGTTGTTATCTACATGTATATAGTTTTTGAAGGAATGTGAGTGAATGTTGAGTGAGGATAAAAGATCTGTGATAAAAGCTGTAGAGCTCTTTTATCTGGGAACAGGCAGAAGGATCTATAAAGAAGACAGAGAAAGAGAGGACAGAAAGAATGAAAAATAGGAAAAGTGTGTGTTATAGAGGGCAGGAGAAGAGAGAATATCCAAGAGATACCACAGCATCAACAGTCAAATGCTAGACATATAACAAATAAGATCAAAATGCAGAGTGTCTATGGGATTTTGCTGTTGACCTCAGCAAGAATGGTTTTCTGGAATGTTGGACTAGAAGCCAGACCTGTACTGGGTCAAGCTGTGATTAGAAGAGGAAGAAAAGTAGGAACAGGGAATATTGTCAGAAGATGAGAGAGAAGATTGGAGAGATGTCTATATGTTTAGAGATGAATATATTCCTTATGAAAAAATTAAATATTTACTGGTTTGCTATTTATTGATTTGTTTTGTTCAGAGCATATTTGTTTTTAAAAAAGCTAATTTCAAATTATTTGCTGCACAGATATTGAACTAAAGCCTCTTAAATTAAATTCTGTGGCAAAAATTTACTATGTATGTAATTCTCATTCTTTAGTAGAATAAATAGTTCATAAGGCTTTAAATTAGAATACCTTTAGGGGCGCGCCTGGGTGGCTCAGTTGATTAAAGCATCTGCCTTTGGCTCAGGTCATGATCTCGGAGTCCTGGGATTGAGCCCCACATCTGGCTCCCTGCTCAGTGGGGAGTCTGCTTCTCCCTCTTCCTCTGCTTCTCCCCCTGCTTGTGCTCTCTCTCACTCTGTCTCTCAAATAAATAAATAAAATCTTTTTTAAAAAATTTAAAAAATAAAGAATAAAATACCTTTATTTTTTCTTTTTTTTAATTTTATTTTATTATATTATGTTAGTCACCATACAATACATCATCAGTTTTTGATGTAGTGATCCATGATTCATTGTTTTCGTATAACACCCAGTGCTCCATGCAGTACGTGCCTTTAAAATTTTTAAAGGAAATGTACTAAAGTAAGAATGGTGATTAAGTTCTCTACATATTTCTGCCTATATCACAGTTCTTTTTTATTTTGTATTTAAATTCAATTTAGTCAAAATATAGTGTATTATTGGTTTCAGGGGTAGAATTTAGTGATTCATCAGTTGCATATAACACCCAGTGCTCATTACATCAAGTGCCCTCCTTAATGCCCATCAACCAATTAACCTATCACCTCACCCACCTCCCCTCCAGTAACCCTGTTTGTACCCTATAGTTAAGAGTCTCTTATGGTTTGCCTCCCTCTCTGTTTTTATCTTATTTTATTTTTCCTTCCCTTCCCCTATGTTCATCTGTTTTGTTTCTTAAATTCCACATATGAGTCAAATCACATGGTATTTGTCTTTCTCTGACTTATTTCACTTAGCATAATACCCTCTAGTTCTATCCACATCATTGCAAATGTCAAGATTTCATTCTTTTTGATGGCTGAGTAATATTCCATTATATGTATACCACTTTTTCTTTATTCATTCATCAGTTGATGGACATGTGTGCTCTCTCCATAGTTTGCCTATTGTAGATAATGCCACTATAAATATTGGGGTGCATGTATCCCTTCGAATCAGTATTTTTGTATCCTTTGGGTAAATACCTAGTAGTGCATTTGCTGGATCTCAGGGTAGTTCTAACTTTTGGGGGAAACTCCATACTATTTTCCAGAGTGGCTACACCAGTTTTCATTCCCACCAACAGTGTTAAGAGGGTTCCCCTTTCTCTGCATCCTCACCAACATCTGTTGTTTCCTGTGTTTTTGTTCATTTTAGCAATTCTGATAGATGTGAGGTGGTATCTCATTGTGGTCTTGATTTGTATTTCCCTGATGCTGAGTGATGTTGAACATTTTTTCATGTGTCTGTTGGCCATTTGCATGTCTTCTTTGGAGAAATGTCTTTTCATGTCTTTTGCCCATTTCTTGACTGGATTTTTTGTGTTTTGGGGTGTTGAGTTTGATAAGCTCTTTGTAGATGTCACAGTTCTTGAGAACAGGAATAACATCCATCTTACTTTTCCTTAGGACTTAGCACAGTACGTGACACACAGTAAGCATTAAGTACATTCTTATTGAATTAATTATTTTGGTGAGGACCTTCAAATCTAGCATACTCTACAGTATTTCTGAAAAATTTTTCAGATAAGAACTTCATTAAAATGATAAAATGATAATTGAAAGTATTTTGACTTTGTGATCAATTGATGCTTTACAAGAAAATGTATAATACTTATGAGTTATTTTTTCTGAAAAAAATGTTAGAAATATTTATTTTCAGTACTTTAAAAAATCATTTTGGTTCCAAATTACATGCTTTCCCTCCAACTAGAAAGTCCACTAAAATACTGTGAGCTGTATAACTGCAGTGATGCAATATCAGCCCCAACTGACCATGAAAGTTTTTATCTTAGGATCTTCTCCTTATTTCTTAAAGGTAAGTGAGGTTTAAGGAAAAAAGAATTAAATAAGCTGGTCTTAAATTGCTTAATAGTGCCTCTCTTTCATAGGGCTTTATTCCAGTTGCTAAGACCTGAAATAGCAACATTGAGCCCAAAAGTAATCCTTGGATTTATGAATTTTTGAAAGAAAAATGCCCTTCAATAAAGGCTTAGAAAGACTGTATAGTTTTTCTGTATAATAAGAATTGGTAGGACAGTTATTCGTCTTTAGTCTTAAATCTGCTGGTTGAATGGAGTACTCCCATGAGCCATAGGCCTAAGTCTTACTTATTAAGTTTCTAAAGTGTAGGTCATGATTTCAAAAAACTCCCTTGAGTTTGCATATAATAGTATAAATGCACAAAATTAAACTGGAAACAATGAATTCTAGAGGAAAGAAGGCAGCATTTAACCAAGTACAGTGACTTGACCCATTTCAGCAGTGTGAGAATCTCTGCCTGTCTTCATTTTTCTCTCATGATGCATGGACCCCCCCCCATCTCTAGTAGACTAGAAATGCAAGTCTTTTATAGTAACAAAACTCCAGATATCCTACAACTTGATCTGTTAGAAAGCCCAGACATTGGGTGCCTAGGTGGCTCAGTCGGTTAAGCATCTGCCTTCGGGTCAGATCATGATCCCCAGGTCCTAAGATTGAGTCCTGCTTTGGGTTCCCTGCTCAGGAGGGAGTCTGCTTCTCCCTCTACCCCTCCCCCCTGCTTGTGATCTCTCTCTCTCTCTCACTCGCGCTCTCTATCTCTCTCAAATAAATAAATAAAATCTTAAAAAAAAAGAAAAAGGAAGCCCAGACATTTTCATTCTTGCTGTTTCCCCTCATCTTCCGGGAACCATTGGTGGAATACTTTGAAGTATTTGTCTTCATCCTGCAAGTATTTATAAAGTGGTCACAATGCAAATGTCTCAGAATAAAAAGCTGCTACAATAATGTCTTTTGCTGGCATAGAAATCCTCCTTTTAAAAAAGTGTTTTTGTGTGTGTGCTTTCATCAAAACCTGCCTATTGGAATTAGGATATTTTTATTCAGTTGATAATTATATCAGAATAGCTGTCAGTCTTCACTTAAATCACTCCAGTTATAATTGGCTATCAGCTTTTTGCAGGGTGAGGAGCAACAAAGTCTCAGTGTCACCAAGGTACAGCTGGTTGTTAGTACCCATGATTCACTGTGGTTCACATCTGGTTCTGAGATCGGCGACCTACAAACTTAATTTTGTGGTACATTAGTCACTGTTGGAAACTCACAACTGATTGGTTTTCAAACCAGAATTGCTGATGACTAATACTCCGACGTTCTCTGCGGGGCAACTCTGTCACCATTATCAAGTGGAAGTGAATCGTTGTTTGTTTTGTGAGCCATTGATCAAAATTAAGGGAGGTGAAGACTCCAGGAGAGGGTTCATCCAAGACAAGTTGAGGCTTGTGACAGTTCTCATTAATGTGTGGTTTCTTTCAGGGACCAGACTGCTAATGCTGTTGGTACCCCAATCCATTGTAAATTCTACCAGCAGTGGTGGTTGCGTAATGCCAGCTCTTATTTTCAGAATATCCTGTTCCTACATTCCTCGCTCCCTCCCCCCGCCACTGACCAGAGTCCCTTGTGCTTTCTCTCTTTCTAGAAGAAGGGATGGATGCATTAACTGTACTGAAGATTGAAATGCTTTGATGTTTGTTGTTGTGCCCAAAATATGTAAAGAAGTTATAAAACTCAACCCTAAGAAACAAATAATCCAATTAAAAAATGGGCAGAAGACATGAATAGACATTTTTCCAAAGAAGACATCCAGATGGCCAATAGACACATGAAAAGATGCTCAACATCACTCATCATCAGGGAAATACAAATCAAAACTGCATAGCAAACTGAATCCAACAATACATTAAAAAATCATTCACCACGATCAAGTGGGATTTATTCCTGGGATGCAGGGGTGGTTCAGTATTTTCAAAGCCATCAATGTGATATATCACATCAACAAAAAAAGGGATAAAAAACATATGATCATTTCAATAGATGCAGAAAAAGCATTTGGCAAAGTACAATATCCAGTCAGGATAAAAACACTCAACAAAGTAGGTTTAGAGAGAAAATACATCAACATAATAAAGGTCACTGCGTGTGTGTGTGTGTGTCTGTGTGTGTGTCTGTGTGTGTGTCTGTGTCTGTGTGTGTGTCTGTGTGTCTGTGTCTGCGCGCGCGCGTGTGTGTGTGTGTGTCTGTGTGTGTGTCTGTGTGTCTGTCTGCATGTGTGTGTGTGTGTGTGTGTCTGTGTCTGCGCGCGCGCGCGCGTGTGTGTGTGTGTGTGTCTGTGTGTCTGTGTCTGCGTGTGTGTGTGTGTGTCTGTGTGTGTGTCTGTGTGTCTGTGTCTGCGCGCGCGCGCGTGTGTGTGTGTGTGTCTGTGTGTGTGTCTGTGTGTCTGTGTCTGTGTGTGTGTCTGTGTGTGTGTCTGTGTGTCTGTGTGTGTGTCTGTGTGTCTGTGTCTGCGTGTGTGTGTGTGTGTGTCTGTGTGTCTGTGTCTGTGTGTGTGTCTGTGTGTCTGTGTCTGCGCGTGTGTGTGTGTGTGTGTGTGTGTGTGTGTGTGTCTGTGTGGCTAACATCATACTCAGTGGTGAAAAACTGAGAACTTTTCCCCTAAGGTCAGGAACAGAACAAAACAAAGATGTTCGCTCTCACCACTTTTATTCAACGTAGTACTGGGACAAAATTTTCAATTAAAACTAATATATGGACAGTGTTTATTTAGAATCAGATTGACTCTTGTCTTTCTTAAGCCACATGTCAAAAAGTGGAACACAGGCCTCAAGACGTAAAATAGGAATTTATAGGTAGGAGACATGTTTTACATAAAATACATACTATTGACTGACTGTGTCTGTCCAAAATTCTTATGTTAAAACTTAATCCCCACTGTGATGGTATTTGGAGGGGGTGCATTTGAGGGGTGATTAGGTCATGAGAGTGGAGCTCCCATTTTGGTGCTCTTCTAGAAGAAGCACCGAAGAGCTCCTTCACCCCTTCCACTCTGTGAGGACACCGTGAGCTGGCAGTGAACCAGAAAGCAGGCTCTCACCAGATACTGAATCCTCTGGTGCCTTGATCTTGGATTTCCCGGACTCTGGAACTGAGAGAAATAAAATCTGTGGTATTTTATTATGGCAGCCCAAACAGCCTAAAACAGCACATCCAGCAAAAATAATACTTTACATATTTTACTGATTTGATCTATAAATCTAATGTTTTATTTTGAAATGTTTCTAACTTACAAAGAGTTGTAAGAATAGTACAAAGAGGGCGTGGCTCAGTCGTTGAGCGTCTGCCTTTGGCTCAGGTCATGATCCCAGGGTCCTGGGATCCAGCCCCGCATCAGGCTCCCTGCTCAGCGGGAAGCCTGCTTCTCCCTCTCCCACTCCCCCTGCTTGTGTTCCCTCTGTCGCTGCGTCTCTCTCTGTCAAATAAATAAATAAAATCTTAAAAAAAAAAAAGAAGAGTACAAAGAATTCCTGTATGCCTTTTATCTATGTTCCCCAACTGACAAATTTTTAAGACATTTGCTTTAGTCATTCTTTCTCTTTCATTCACTCTATAGTTAGATAAGTATAGTATATCAATATTAATTTCCTGATTTTGATCATTGGACTGCAGTCATGTGAGCCAGTGCCCTTCTTTTAGGAAAGAATAACTATTTCATTGTATTCCCTAAATAAAGCTCTTTTCTTTTAGGAAAGAGTAAGTACTTTGTTGTATTTTCTAAAACAAGGGCATTTTCTCCCATAAACACAGTCTAATTGTCACAATCAGGAGATTAATATTGCTGCAATACTTTAATTTACAGCCTTATTCAAAGCTTGTCAGTTGTCTCAAAATGTTCTTTATAGGACAAATAACAAAAAAGACAAATAATAAAAATAATTGTTTTTTGTTTTCATCTGATTCAGTACTCAGTACAGAAACATGCATATGTTTAGTTGTGAGACTTCTTTAATCTAGAACAGAAAACTTACCTTTCATGAAGGTATTTTTTTAGATGTGTAGTCTTTTGCAGGTACTGAAATAAAGTATTTTCATTCAATGATGAGGATTTATTAAAACTCTTCCAAAATTTGATGAGCCTTAGACAACACATCATATAGTATGAATATTTTCTTATAATACAGGCATTTAGGAACTGAAGATATTCTTAGCATAACACATTTTCAATTTGGCTCAGTGAACTTTTGAAAAGTAAATGTTGCTGTCTGCCAATCTTCTTTAAACCTGTCCTTCTATTTGTTTTATGTAGTTCAGAATCAGAAATACTTTAAACCAGCATTCAATAAGCTCCAAAAATAGACTCCATTGGGCTAGAATTGCAGAGGATGGAGTAAACATGCATCATGGTCCCAGCTCCCAAGATCCATGCAGGTGATTTGGGCAAGTCAAACTCACATAAATACAATGAATGGCAGATAACATCGGATGGTTTATGAATAAAGATTAAATTGTCTCCTACTGACCATGAGTTCCATATGGAAATGGAGCATTACCAAAGAGGGTTAGGGTAGTCATGGAAGTATTCATGGAGGAAGTTGGATTTAATTAGGCCCTTGAAGGAAGAAGAAAGAGGTCAAGAAGAAGCACAGAGAAGCAGAACCAGAACCTTCAGATGATGGAAGGTCCAGCAAGAAGCAACAAGAGTACTCTTACAGGAAGATGCAAACAGTTTGTATTCTCAGGCCCAATGGGTACCTGGCCACAAGAAAACCTTTTTCCTGATATTAAGAACCTTGTCACAGGGCTGGGTTTCAGAGCAGGAATTGCCCACAGTTCTTAGAGGCACTGGGGTTCTGAGCAGGTGGGTTACACACAAGGACTTACCTGCAAAGGTAACACTGCTTTTCAGGAACTGCTGAAAGCCTGCTGATCATAACTAGTCTCCAGACTCAGAACTAAACAAGCGATAGTGTGGGCCCAATGGGATTCACCTAGAAATGAGTCAAAGATACTTAAAGTCCTCTAATGTCCAGTGAGAAACAAAGATTGACAGGTTAGGCTTTTCTTCCCAGCCGTGCTATGAAAGTCTGCATTTTTGTGGTTTTCTTACCCTTTTCTATGGTGAGTTGAAGGAAGAGATGATGTTTTGTTTTGCTTAGTATTCCCAGGGCTTACTAGCTATTTAATAAATATTTGTTCAATTGCTGATATCAGAATAAATGAGTACAATCTTTCTTGGTAAATAAAACTAGAACCCTAGAAACTTTTTTTTTTTAGTAGAAAGTTACTGTGGAATGAGGACATCTTGATGGGGAGGGTTTGTCTGTATGAGTAGCCCCCATTTTGTCCTTTTAAGGTTCACCCTCCTGGTGGGGTTGTCTTACTTGCATTACTGCTGCTATCACCACAACTTGGGCCAGGCATGATAGGAAACATGTTCTTTGTTTCTCTTTATCATAATTAACAGAATACAAACCTTTCCAGAAAACCAGCACTAACCATTAAAAAAGAACAAAAAGAAACATTTTAAGAATGTATAAATATCGTAAACACACACAGATATTCTATATACAGGTCTGTGATCTTCTATTATCTCCTGACATCAGGCATCTGAACAATTTGGTGGACTTTTTATCTTTTTCTATTTGTTGCTCTGCCTGTACCTATTACTCTACCCAAAGTATTAGATAGGAACAATATGGGAGCCTAAACCTGCATGTAAGGATTAGCACTAGCTTTGAATCATTTCTCTATGACACTCAGCCATATTGCTTTTTCAGTCATTTCCTCACTATTGAAATAGCCTTATAATTCTATTCCAGAATGGCTACTGTTTATTGAGTACTCTCTTTTTGCCAGGACTGGGCCTTTCACAGTCATTGTTTTATTTAATCCATACTGCCAAGGTAATCATTATTATCTGCATTTTAAAGATGAAAGCCTGTGACTGAAAGCAATTGCATAGCTGGTGAACAACAAAGCTGGAATTTGAGGGCGGGCAGGCTGATTTCAGAGCCTGTACCATACTGCACAGAGTGACCTCATTTATTCCAAGATTTTTAAGACTCTTAATACATTTAACAATGATTAGTTTTAGTTTTCATGTATATATATTTGCTATAATCCTTTTTTCTCCTTGCAAATAGATTTGGGTTGACTAAAGAAAGATATAAAACGCAAGAATCCTTTGACCATATCTACTTATGTTCTAATATCCTTATATTATTGACGAAGAAATTGAAACAAAATCAGTTCAGTGACCTACATAAGGTCACAAAATTAATTAATGTCTCTATGGCAATAAATACTCAGGGATGTTGGCTCCTGGTTTAATATTCTTTCTACTGTATCACATTGCCTCTCTGTATTCTCTGAAAAAATCAATATAATTCAAACTAAAAGAATTTGCTGATGATTGGATATATTGAGATAACAGCTCTTGTAAGCCAATAGTAATAATCAGAACATTCTGTGTAGTTTAAATTGATGTAATTGTATATCATTTTCTCTCAATTACAGGAATTAGGCAAGAAAAAGATGTACAGTATATAGTTTAATATGCCAATAAAGTGTGATATATTAACAGAACCTTCACTTAAGTTCTCATATGAAAAGCCAGTTGTTGTTTTTCTTGTTTTATCTTCAGAAATTTCAAGGACTTGATTTCTTTAAAACATATTTGCAAGGTTGAAAATAAAGATTACAGTTGATGTCCTAAATGCTGGCACTAACAACCACAACAAAAACCCAGCATTTTACCTGGGGACACTAGAACTGAAAAAATATTAAATATTACAGTTAGTCAAAGAAGGACTCTACTCCTGGGAAAACAGTGAGTTCAACGTTCCTGCAGAAAATATCTGTCAGAGAGAGAATAGTCCAACATTGATTGTAAGAAGAGACCAGGTGATACCTATAAAGTTTTTTGCATTCTAAAATTCTGTGATTCTGGATAGACTATTTTCTTGTCTAAGGTTATCTATGTGTTTGGACAAGGCATGAATTGCTTAGAATAATGAATAAAGCAACTCAAATTAACATCCTAAGGAAATGTAAGTTTGAGCATGCTGATTTTATGGAACACTATCCAGGCATTAGGAGCTATTCTTTGGCAGGATATTTAATGACATGAGAGATGGAGAAAAAAAATACATTGACCTAAGTAACTTTGGAAAACAGTGTATTGACTGGGAACTGAAAGACTAAAAACAAAGGGAACGAGACATAAACAACTGTATTGTAGTTGGTAAAATTATTTCTCATGAGGCTATGGGTTAGCAGTTCTGAGTCTGCTTTACATATATATATATACTGGGGTTTATCAATGAATAAATGAATGGTGGGGGGTGGAAGCCAGATTTCTCACTGTGGAAAGGGAGGATACAGATAACCAGGGAGGTGGGACTAGCTCCAATGAACAATGTGGTACTAGATTAGAGTCAGAAATATCAACATGAACTCATGTTTAGCTTAATATAAAGACAAATGGATACTAAGAGAAATAATTTTAGATATTGCATAGATAGGTTAGAATACATACACATATTTCTTAGTTTTGTGTGCTGAGAAGGCTTAGACAGAATGACAGTGTGGTAGTAGGGGCCCATATCTTGGTTTCTAATGTCATTCTTCAATAAAAGGAACCAGGGTACTTGGGACAAATAACTGATTCTAGGTCTGGGGCAGATAATAGATAAAATGATCCTGGGATATGTTGTTATACCAGAAAGTAAAGAAGTGTTCAAAAACCAAATGATGGTGGCATGTTACTCGAAAGTCAACTTGAAAGAGCTCCCAGTGGTCAAAGTTAGGACAATTTGATCAGCAACAAAATAAATGAAATAGTACTAGAGTATAATTCATAGTATCAAATAAATATCCATGAGTCCACACTGATATAATGAAATGACTGAATAGAGAAGAAGAGAGAAATCTCCTGTATAGAAGAATTCTAAATAATTTATATAAATACTTCTCCCTTCAAGATAATGAAGCTCAACTCCTTAACTCCTCATTCCTTGAGGAGGGATATGGACTAAATTTTGTGACTTGCTTCCAAAGAATAAGAAGTACTACAATAGTATGGAAAGGAGGTAAAAAAAAAAAAAAAAAGTAAGCTTATAGTGGAAAAATTTGGCAAATGTCCTCCCAGCTGTGTGTTCAAGCTTGACATCATCAGTGATAAGTCATGTTGATAGCATGTAGATTAAGACCCCATACATCTATAAAATGCTATCATTATATAAACATTTTGTATCTACTTGGGCTCAATTTATGAAATACTGTATTCTTATTACACTGGAAACAGAGAAGAGAAAGCCATCTATTCGAATCCTTTTCTAACAACTTGAGGGTCTTTCTCCCAAATTGTTCAGTAAACTGAAGTTACTTATAGGAGGATATTTTGTTGTTGCTTACTCCCAGATAGACCTCAAAGCTACAGCAACACATCCTTTGTATGGCCAGTATTCTAGCCTTGTAATAAGATTCTAACTATGGACTTTCCTGTTTTATTTACTGACAGTGTAGTGGTATCTGAAATATTTTTATATATAGTTACATAATATATTTATATGTTATATATGTATTATATACATTTAAACACACACACACACATATATATGTATAGCAGACATGCAAACAAGTTAGAACATATTGTGATCTATCACTGATCATGTCTTCCTTATGAACCAACTTTTAGCTATCAGGATTTGGAGGTGTGGGAGATCATCACCAAATTTTAAACGAGACCTGTGAGGCTTTGGGTCTAAATGGTCACTTTTGGAGGACTTAATCTTTCTAAGTTGTCTATTTTGGGTTCATGTTGGGTTTTTCAGATCTCCCTCCCCCACCCATCCTCTTGACTTTCTTGATAATGATGGAAGAAAGGAAACTCTGTCATTACTGATATCCATGTGGAGTGGTTGGTTCAGCCTTATCTGTGGACAGTGTTGGCTGAGGTGCAGTTGACCCTCTCTGACCTTTTAAGTCCTATTCTGATTATGAATTCATTCGCCTCCCCCTCTTTCCCCTGCTTGAGCCTCAACAGGCCGTTTTTGATGATTCCAGGCCTGTGCTGTCCTCTCCAGGAGGTATCTGGAGCTGGTTTAATCTCTTTTTTTTTTTTTTTTTTAAAGATTTTATTTATTTATTTGACAGAGAGACAGCGAGAGAGGGAACACAAGCAGGCGGAGTGGGAGAGGGAGAAGCAGACTCCCTGCTGAGCAGGGAGCCCGATGTAGGGCTCGATCCCAGGACCCTGGGATCATGACCTGAGCCAAAGGCAGACGCTTAACGACTGAGCCACCCAGGCGCCCCTGGTTTAATCTCTTGAATCTAGCCGCAATCCTCTACAACTGCCCTAAAGCTGTGATATCATTCTTTTGTAAAAAGACCTGCCACCTCCCTTGTGCTACAGCCAGAGAAGTTCTGGTGTGCTTGAATGACTTCATATTTATCTGGTCATTTCTACACATTACCACTGTCCCCTTACATTGATTGTCTGCTTCATCTTGCCAGTTGGCTGGGTCCTTTCAGAAGATGAGGACTTCCTGAGATGTGATCCCATCACTCTAGCTGTCAGCACAACTCCCCCAAATCTTACTTTGTACTATTTATAAATCTTGGTGTTCACTCATCTTTTTTGGTAAATGTTCCTTCCCCCATCCCCTAATCCTTATAGCTTCCCTTCTTACTTAAGGGAAACTTCATTATTATTCCATGGTTACCTGCTTCTGCCTTGACTTTTTTACACACACATGCACACACACATACAACACCCATGTATGTGCACACACACATGCACACTCAGTAGCGTGTAAGTCCCCACACACATATGCTCACATATGCATGCACATACGAGCATATTGAATGGATCGTAATCCTTAGTTCATGACACTTTGATTATTGATCTATGTAAGACCATCTTTTATCTATACATCTCTGTCAGTCTTGGACTTTATAGATGTCAGTCATTGTCAGTCTGCCTGAGAATCCACAAAGCACAAATATTTTAAATTCATTTCTTTTGTTCCATCTACCTCAAATCTACATATGCATTGATATCCCTTCTCTACCCGCTTCATCTGCACTAAGTCCAGTACAAAGGGGAGCCAGGAATGAATCATGAGTTGTTAACTATATATTGTTTATCAAAGTCTTAATCTGAAAGGAAATTACCTTTGGCACAATTTCAAGTGTCTGAAAGCATGGGAAGTAGGATTTGGAAGTTACTAGGAGCTTCAGTTTTGCTGATGAAACCCTGGGCAAATAACCCAATTCTTTTTTCTGTGAAGCCAATCTTGCCTCTATTCTTTTAGTAACCAAACCATGCCAGAGGCAATACAGTTTGCTATGATAAATCAATGAGTGCAAGTGTCATTGTAAGGCAAATGGGGAATTTCAAAAAGCAGGATAGCTTTGTTCTCCCCAGGCGCACTTCATTTCTGTCTTTCTCAGTCCTCCTCCTACCACATCTCCCCAAAGCTGTCTTCTGGAAGCTTGAGGCAGAGCAGCCACCTATACTACCAAGCTTACAAATTCTCCTACGTTCGTAAGGATGGGAATGCTGAGCTCCATGCTCCAAGATACGCATGATTTATTCATATTTGTAGCTTTGGTAAGGTAGAGGTACTACATGCTGTCTTTTGTTCGTGTAGGATTTCTTGTGTCTTTTTGTGGAGTGACAAATTTGGGGTAGGGCAGGGAACAAAGACTATATGTCAAAGAAAATACTATGTATGTTTAATCCAGTTGAGAAAGAACAAACCACTTTAGGTTTCCCCTCACACTTCAAAAATACAGCTGGCTGGGATTTTCTTGTAATACACAATGAAGTAACTTAGTACTTAATGAAATGAAATTGGAGTATCACGGAGAGGAAATAAACGACAGGCCAAAAAACTGCCATGAAACTACATTAAAATGTATTTGGCGTACATTGAATTACCCCAGTTGCATTGCAAAAATAGTGCAGTGATAAGAGTTGCTGGAATTAAAAGGACAGAATGTTGCCAAGGTTGAAACTATCAAAGACAATTTAATGTGTGTTTTTTTATCCCCTGTGAATAAATGAGCTGATTTTTTCCCTTTTGGCATAAGATGCTAAGATGATATAAATGTAGATATAGATATATAATTTTGAAACAGATCCTAATTTTACATCTATGTTATATGCACACTTCATTATTTGTTTCCATTAAAGCAATTTTAGTATATACATACCTTCTTTGCTGACTTTACCATGGTATAATTTTTCTATGCAAAATATCATAGTACTAACCACAGGTCTCTGAGGTTAATAAATCGGACACTGAGCATCATTGCTTGTTGTAAATCTGTCCTAGCTGTAGAAGACTCCAGTTAAGCTGTCCTTGATTATCTGAATTATGGGTATGTTCTTTAACAAAATTGTACCCACAGTGAGTTAAAGTTACTAGACTGGTTTGGGGGAAAGAGGAAGGATACTAACATCTCTGAGACTCTCTACTAAAATTGCTGCTTTAAATATATTATCACACCTAACTTTGATAAAACCCGATGAGCTATTATATACAGGAAGAAACCCAGATTTACCTAACTAATGTTATAAAAGCAGTTTTAAACACCCATACACATGTCTATTTTACCTCATCATACTGCTTAAAGATTCTACATTTACCTAGCGCTCTAAATGTTTAATGAAAGAAAAAGAAAGAAACAAACAAACCAATGTGGCCTCCCACAAGAAATACCCACCAGCAGTTCACAAGGGTTTTTATCCTTTGGGGGAACTACCCCAGTTACCTAAAGTTGTATATATTGATCTTTCTCTATATATCTCTATATATGTATAAATTAATATACATATTGATAGAGCAATATTTATAATGCATATTACTTATAAATGTATAAATATAATACAAATATCATATACATATTATTAGGAGCTGAATATGTTCTCCCAAACTTCATATATTCAATTCTTGACTCCCCAGTACCTCAAAATGTGAATATATTTGGAGATGGGGTCATTAATGAGGTAATTAAATCAAATTGAGGTCATTAGTATGGGGCATAATCCAATGGCTATTATCAAAAAGATGAGAAATAACAAGTGTTATTGGGAGAAGAGGGAACCCTTGTGCACTGGTGGTGGGCATGTAAATTGGTGGAGCCATTATAGAAAATAGCATGGGAATTCCTCAAAAAATTAAAAATAGAAATACCATATAATCCAGCAATTCCATGTCTGGGAATTTATCTGAAGAAAACAAAAACACTAATTTGAAAAGATATATATACCCCTATTTTAATTGAAGCATTATTTATAATAGCCAAGATATGGAAGCAACCTAAGTGTCTACTGATACATGAATGGATAAAGAAAATGTGGGGTGTGTGTGTGTGTAATGGAATATTACTCAGCCGTAAAAAAGAATGAAATTTTGCCATTTGCAACAACATGGATGGTGGTTGAGGTCATTATGTTAAGTGAAATAAGTCAGACAGAAAAAGACAAATGTCATGTCATTTCACTTATATGTAGAATCTAAAAAAACAAACACAAATGAACAATCAAACAAAATAGAAACAGATTCATAGATACAGAGAAGTCTGGTGGTTGCCAGAGGGGCGCGGAGTGGAAGGATGGGCAAATAGATAAAGGGGATTAGGAAGTACAAACTTCTAGTTATAGGATAAACAAGTCTTGGGGATGTAATGCACAGCATAAGGAATATAGTCAATAATGTTGTAATAGCTTTGTATGGTGACAGATGGTAACTAGACCTATTGTGATGATCATTTCACAATGTATGAAAGTATCAAATCACTATGTTGTACACCTGAAACTAATATTATATGTCAGTTATAATTCAATAAAAAAGAAAAATAACAATAGTTAAATAATACAAAGAGAATCTGATACGGTGGATTTTACAAAGGCAATTTCCAGGACCTGGATACCTTTGGTTCTTTACATGTTATATCCAACTCCCACATATTCAATATTTGCGTTACAGAGTCACAGCACTAGTTGATTTAAAAAGCATGACTCTGGGGCACTTTATTATTTGCAGTCATGAAAGAAAAGATTCAATCATGTTTAGTCTATTGCACTTACATGAAAACAAGAACCGTATTATTAGATTTTAGAAATATTTGCAAGTCAGAACAAAATGGGTTTTCAAGTTAACTAGAAATTCAGTTTACTCAAACAGCTTTTACTGTCTAATCATATGTTAAGGCGGAGCAGACTTTCCTGAAAACAAACCTCATACTTCTGTATTTAGACAATAATACTAATTTATATACTCTGCGTTTCCAATGTGCTTTATAATCTATAAAGGATGTTTTCGAGCACTGTCTCCTCTTCTGTGAAGCCTTCCGGGGCTCTGCCAGTAGATTCAGTACCATTTGACCTCACGTCACTCAGCTCTCCTTCTGTTATAGCTTGCACTGCAGTGTAATGTAGTTTGTTTACTTACATGTTGATCTTCCCAAAGGCAGCAATTAAGCCTGTTCAGATTTCCATTCCCGGGACCCAGCAGCTCCTGGCACCCAGCAGGTGTCCAGTCAATGTTTATGTATCTTCTTATGCTCTGCCTTCCCAGAATACTGACTATTCTTACAGCTGAAGAACCCGAGATCCAGAAAGGTTAATTGACAAGTAGGGCTAGGTAGAGATACAAAACCCAGAAGTTGATGTGAGGGAGGAGGTGATATGGCGGTGTCGGTGGGAAGTCAGAGGCTGGAGCATCTTGGGTGTTGACATTTTGTTTTCATGGAGATGGAAAGCCATGAACAGTTTTAAGCAGATACATGATATGATTTCATTTGCGTTTTTTAAAGATTGCTCTGGCTGCTGAAGGAAGCATGGAGACCAATTAGGAGGACATTGGAGGCTCCCTTGAGAGAGAGGTTTGTGGCATGGACTATGGAGGAAACAGATGAGATGAAAATATGTAGATTGATTCTACATATGTTTTAGGAGGAAAACTTATAGAATTTGCTGATGTTTTGGACATGATGGGGTTATTGACTAATTTGACAAGTAGTTATTTATTACCTCTAATGTGTTAGTCACTGCTTTAGAAACTGAACATATATGAGAAATATAGGACCTGCAGTTACATTCTGGTGGGGTTCTACAGATGAAGGCAAACAAACGAATAAAAAGCCCATGATGATTTTTACCGTAAAGAAGATAAAGCACGGTGGTGATCCAAAGGGGACAGTTTAAATTGTGTGGCCAGGGAAATTCCCATGGGTACTTAATTAGAGAGCTGAATGACAAGGATCCGGCCATATGAAGTTGTAGGAGAAAGGGTGACATGCAGAGGAAGTGGTTAATGCAAAAACCGTGAGGTGGAAACAAGCTTGACATGTTCCAAGAACAGGAGTAAGACCAGTGTAGCTTGCAGCAAGTGAAAAAATTGGAGGGTCACTTGAGATTAAGTAGATCCAAGAAGCATTGGGGGCAAGCTGTGATGTGGAGCCTTGTGGATCACTGGAAGGACTGTAGTAGGAAGCCGTTGTGAAATTGTAGTCCGTTTTTTAAAAGTCATTGCTCTAGTGAGTGTGTAGAGGGATTGCAGAAAGGCAAGGTGAAAACCCATGATCTGGGAAAGACATGGTGTTGTCTTGGGCCAAAATGGTAGTCGTAGAGATGGAGAGGTGTACATAAATTCAGAATATGTCTTGAAGGGAAAACAGGGAAGAATAAGAGAAAGAGATGATTCAAAGATGACTTGTAACTTGGAGCCTTGAGCACCTGGAAGGATGATGATATCATTTAGAAATGGAAAATTGGCAGAGAAACAGATATGGAGATGAGAATCAAGGTTTCTCTTTGGATAGGTGTCTATTAAACACCCAAATTATTATGTCACATAGGCTGATTATCAGAGAAAGAAACGGGAAAAAGAGGTGTGACTTTCAAAGGTTCTAGTTTAAGCTGTGAAATATTAAATGTTAAGTTGAGATGCCTATTAAGCATCATATTAAAGATACTAATAAAATATCCTCACTTATTTAAGATTGTTTTTCCATTAGACAAATCAATACCAAACCAAACTAAAAACCCAACTGTATTTATGAGGAAGTAGAGTCATATACTGCCATGACCTCCCATTGGTTGAAAGATGATCACAGTTCCTAGTACATGGTTGCCAGAGAGGGACATGTGCTCATTGAGCCCAGATGGATGTACAAGCTAGAGGAAAGAACACAGACCATAGCTCATGCACAACGTACAGGGATTCCGGAGTAACTCACTTCTAAACCTCCACTTTTCACTTTTCTAAAAACCATTTCTTGACTGCCTCTAATCCCTGAGAGCTTTCCCCCTCAAATTTCCCTCTTTGCTTTGTAAAGCTGGTGGAAACAATAGATACGCTCACATTTCCACTGATTCCACTGTTTAAGATACCCTTTGGGAGCCATAATTAAAGCTGTTAACACTTAACAAGTGTTAGCTGTAACTACATCGGAAGAAAATTTCTTGTAGATTACATGTGTAGACTTTGGGGAAAAAGGTTACTCTTTATTCCAACACTTTTAATATAGAACAATGTTCAACACACAAATCAAAGGCAATATTTACTTATTAAAATAACATAAACCAAGCTAATTTTACACTTAAAAAATCCTTTGTTCAATTTTGTAAGCTACTTAACTCTGCAGCCACATTCTTGATGTATTTGCTAATGGTGTGCATTCCCATACGTTATCTAAAGCATTCTATTATCCTCATTTCAGATTCAGATTCAGTTTCAAAGCCCCTGTTATGACCTGAGCAAGGTATTTTTATACAACTTCATTTGATCAGCACATGGGCTCTGTGAAGTAGTATTGTCACCCAGTTTTGTGCACGAGGAAACCGGCTGGGAGTGGTGCATGACTTGCTCAATATCATGTAGCTCATGAATGAAGGATATGATGCCCATTCCCTTCTCTTTTATTTTTTTTTAAAGATTTTATTTATTTATTTGACAGAGAGAGACACAGCGAGAGAGGGAACACAAGCAGGGGGAGTGGGAGAGGGAGAAGCAGGCTCTCTCTGCTGAGCAGGGAGCCCGATGCGGGGCTTGATCCTAGGCTTAACGACTGAGCCACCCAGGCACCCTCCATTCCCTTCTCTTAAATCATGATCAAGTTAGCTTGCTTTAAAAGTTAATTTTGCTTCAGAGGTACAGATCTGAGATTCAACAGTCTTGCACAATTCACAGCGCTTACCAGAGCACATCCCCAGTGTCCATCACCCAGTCACCCCATCCCTCCCACCCCACCCCCCACTCCAGCAACCCTCAGTTTGTTTCCTGAGATTAAGAATTCCTCATATCAGTGAGGTCATATGATACATGTCTTTCTCTGTTTGACTTATTTCGCTCAGCATAATACCCTCCAGTTCCATCCACGTCGTTGCAAATGGCGATATGTTAAGAAAGAAAAAAAGAAGAAGAATGTAGCAGGAGGGGAAGAATGAAGGGGGGGAAATCGGAGGGGGAGAAGAACCATGAGAGACGATGGACTCTGAAAAACAAACTGAGGGTTCTAGAGGGGAGGGGGGTGGGAGGATGGGTTAGCCTGGTGATGGGTATTGAGGAGGGCACGTTCTGCATGGAGCACTGGGTGTTATGCACAAACAATGAATCATGGAACACTATATCTAAAACTAATGATGTATGGGGATTAACATAACAATCAAAAATTAAAAAAAAAAAAGTTAATTTTGCCACCTTGTCCTACTATAGTAGCTACTTCTTCAGCTTGCTCGTTATGCAATTGACTGAATCACATGCTATGACTCTTCAGAAGTGGTTCCTTTTATTCACTAAAAATTTTTGTATCCCCAGAATATGAAGTGTAAAGCAAATGATGGCTCCGAATTCTCTGTCTCCACCGTGGCTTTGACCTGAGCTTCCGATTTATGGAAGTTTCATTAACAGCAGGGTCCCTGTTTCACCCATATATTCTCAGTGCCCAGAACAGCAGACGCTCAATAAATATGTACCAAATGGATGATAAGCCTATATTGTTTACTGGATATCTCATCTTGACTATCCCAGAAACTCATTATTTTCCCCGCAATTTTGCTCTTTCCTCCAAGTCCAGAAAACTCTTCCTTTTCATAACTGTGGAATCTCTTATTTGCTATCCTCTCTGCCATTCCCCCAATTCAGATTATCATCCTCTTTCTGCTGAAATACCACAACAGCTACCTAACTTACCTTCCTGCCTGCATCCTTGTCCCATCTTAATCCATTCTTCTCAAAAGCCAAAATAAAATGCCTGCCTCGTTTAAAAGGTCTTTCAATGTCTCCCCCTTGAGATGGTTCTTATGGTAACTTCCAAAAATTTTAATAGGATTTCCGAGTCAATATTATGAAACTTCTGCTTGGCTCTTTAGCTTCATCCCTCATGACCTCCCGCCTATAACTCCCTTGACACTCTTTGCTCTAGCCTTAATGAATGTCTTTGACTCCTGCGTGGCCTGACGCTATCACTTCCCTGTGGATCTTCACACATTTTACCCCCTCTACCTGGAGCACTTAAAACTTTTTTTTTAGGGGTGCCTGGGTGGCTCAGTCGGTTAAGTGTCCAACTCTTGATTTCAGCCCAGGTCATGAGGTTGAGCCCCTCCCCCAACCCCCACCCCCGTCCCCTCCCCAGCCTGTGAGCTCAGCATGGAGTCTGCTTGAGATTCTCACTCTCTCTCTCTCTCTACCCTTCCCCCTTCACACACTTTCTCTACAATAAATAAATATTAAAAATAAATAAAAAAATCTTTAAAAAATCAACTTTTTAAAAAAATTGTGAAATAAGGCACAGAAGAGAAAAAGACTTAAATATCATGTGTTATATAATGAGTAATTATAAAGTGAACACCTGCGTATCTTCCACTAGGTCAAGAAAGAAAATCCCACCAACATCCCAGAGGCCCTCCAATGTCTCCTTTATATTATACCTTCCTCATCTCCTTTCCTCCACACCCAAGCTCACCACTTTGTGGTGATCATTTCCTTGCTTTTCTGGATAGTCTTAACAGTTTCACATGGATTCCTAAACAGTATGGTTTAGTTCTTCCTCTTTTTAAAATTTATATAATTATGCTCTATATTTCCTTCTTCCCCTCATAATTGTGTTTGTAAGGTTTACACATGCTGTAATGAGTATCTCTAATCATATCAGCATATCAACTTCCCCAATGAAATTGGAATTTTGACTTAATTTTACTGAAACTATAGATCAATTTGTGAATAATTCACGTTTTAACAATTTGAATTTGCCAATTTTTGAAGATGGCTATGTTTCCCTTTATTTAAATCTTCTTTAATGTATCTCAATAAATTTTATGATTTTCCCAATAGATGTGCTGTTTGATATATTACTAGGCACTTGGCATTTGGGGATACTATTGTAAATTACAGTCTTTTTTTGTCATTTCATTTTCTAACTTTTGCCAGTACATAAAAATAAAATGAGATTTTATATATTGATCTTATATCAGCAAGCTTAGTAAAAATCTCTTACTAATTTTTCTGATTTATATGCAATCTATTTGAGTTTTATTACTAATCATATTTCCTGTGAATAATTGCAGTTTTCTTTTTACATTTTCAGTTCTTATGCCTTTTATGTCCTTTTTTTTTTTAACCTTACTGTGATGGCTGAAACCATCAATCAACACTTAAGCAGAAGTGAGGAGAGTTAAGTTGTTTCTGATTTCATAATATCTTTCTTAAGTGTGATATTTGCAGTGGGTTTATTTGTAGTTTGCCTTTATTAGCTTAGTAATTTTCTTTCCATCCTTAGTTTGCTTAGAGAGTTGTATTGTGTATGGATGTTGAATTTTATAAAATGATTCTCTGCCTCTGTGGAGATAATCATATGATCATATATTCAGTTAATGCAGTGATGACATTGATCTTTTTCTTTCTTTTTTTTTGTTTTTTTGTTTTTTGTTTTTTTTTCAAACCTCAGGTACACAGAATTAGATTAATTATAATTCTTGATTCAGGACACTATCCTAGTTCATGCATGCTCACATTATGTATCACTTAATTATTTTAGTTAGCTATTTTAAATACCATATTAAGTATGTGTAGCACTGTCATGCAAAGCTATAGCTTTATCACTCATAATAACTGGCATTTACTCACATGACCAGCTTCCATTTCATTCCTGCCTACCCTAGCAAAAGTAATTCTGACATCTTTCATTTTCTTTTTAAAACATTTTATTATATTTTTCTTTTTTATTTGTGTTTGTGAAAAGGATATCATGGTGGCACTTACCTTTTCATAATATTATATTGCTGAAATTTACCCATGTTACTGCATGTACTTATAATTCATTTGTTTTGACTACTAGCTAAAATTCTATTGTGTGAATGTTAACACAATTTACTTGTTTATTGTCACTTTGAAGAACATTTGGGGTGCTTCCAAGTTTTTGTCATTATTAACAATGCTTTCACGAACATTCTTGTATGTTGATTAATTTGTTAATATTAAAATAACCTGCATGATCTGGTATCAACAACTTAGTAATGCATTTACTTTTCCTATGGTGCCAAATTCAATTGCTAATATTTCTTTAGATTTTTCTAAAGATTTCTAAAGGCATCTAGGTTAATATGCAATATTAGCCTGTATTTTTCTTTTCTTACACTACCCTTGTATATATATTCAGATTATGATGGCAACATAGAATACACTGGGAATTGTATACTCCTTTTCTGTTCTCAGGAAACATTTGTATAAAACTGGAATTATTTATTTACTGAATGTTTGGGAGAACTCAATGAAGACATTTGAATCTAGAGCTTTTCTGTGAGAATATTTTCTTTTAATAAATGATTCATTTTCTTTAATTGTAATAGGATGTTTATAGTCACATTTTAATTTTTATCTTAAGTTGTTTTGGTAAATTATAGCTTTCTCAGCTATAATTTTAATTAAACTTAAATTTAAGTTTTGTCTGTGTTTTCAAAGAAAAAATTTTTTTAAGATTTTATTTATATACAATGGAATATTATGCAGCCATCAAAAGGAATGAAATCTTGCCATTTGCAACGACGTGAATGCAACTGGAGGGTATTATGCTGAGCGAAATAAGTCAATCAGAGAAAGACATGTATCATATGACCTCACTGATGTGAGGAATTCTTAATCTCAGGAAATAAACTGAGGGTTGCTGGAGTGTTGGGGGGTGGGAGGGATGGGGTGGCTGGGTGTTAGACATTGGGGAGGGTATGTGCAATGGTGAGTGCTGTGAATTGCGTAAGACTGTTGAATCACAGACCTGTACCTCTGAAACAAATAATACATTATATGTTACAAAAAAAAAAAGAAGAAGAAGATAGCAGGAGGGGAAGAATGAAGGGGGGGAAATTGGAGGGGGAGGTGAACCATGAGAGACTATGGACTCAGAGAAACAAACTGAGGGTTCTAGAGGGGAGGGGTGTGGGGGATGGGTTAGCCTGGTGGTGGGTATTAAGTAGGGCACGTACAGCATGGAGCACTGGGTTTTATACGCAAACAATGAATAATGGAACACTACATCAAAAACTAATGATGTAATGTATGGTGATTAACATAACATAATAATAAAAAAAACTAAAGATAAAAAGATTTTATTTATTTATTTGAGAGAAAGACAGAGAGAGTGAGAGAGAGAGAGCACGAGTAGGGTGAGGGGCAGAGGGAGAAGCAGACTCCCCACGGAGCAGGGAGCCTGATATGGGACTCGATCCCAGGACCCCGGGATCATGACTTGAGCTGAAGGCCACCCAGGCGCCCTGTGTTTTCAGACTTATTGCCATAAATTCGTTCTCAGTCTTCTCTTGGTATCTTTAAGGTCTGCAGGGTTTGTAGCCCTGTTTCATTTTTCATTCCTGAGATTAGTTAGGTGTGCCTCTTTTTTCTTTATCATGCTTTATAGTTTTTCAATTTTATTTAGTCTTTTCAAAGAACTGTCTGTGTTGACCCTCTCAATTGTAATTTCTTTCATTAATTTCTGTTCTTATTTTTTCCTTATTTTCTACATATTGCTGTTTCTTTTTCTAACATCTTGAAATTGACACCCAGTTCATTACAGATAAACTTCTTTTCTGTTATATGACTTAAGGTTCTAAGTATTCCTTTAGTTATATATGAGTGTTTTTTAGTTATTTATTTGTTATTGATTTCTAGCATAATTGAATTTTGGTCAGAGTGTATACTTTGTGTAATTTCAACATTTTGAAATTCATCAAGACATATTTTACTACTTTGTAAATGGTCACATTTTGAAAAGCTGATGTGTTTTAAAATGTGTTTTTGGTATTTTGCAAATATATGTTCTTTAGGTCAAGTTTATTCATTGCTCAGTTCTTCTATACTTTTACTGATATTTTTGTCTCCTTATTTCAGTTACCAAGAGCCAATATGTAGTTACATTAAAAAAATGATTATAGAATCTATTTCCTTGTATTGTGCTAACAATTCATTTTAATATTTTGAGGAAATCTTAATGGTGCATATAATTTTTAAATTGTTATATGTGTGTGTTACATATGTCTGTGTATTATATACATATATATGTGGTATTATATAGTGATTTTCTATTTCTGGAAATGCTTTTTGCTTTTAAAGTCTTCTTTCTCTGATAATAATATAGAACAACTGGTATCTTTTGTTGTCATAGGTACATTTTTTTCCATTTATTTCCTTTCAATAATTTAGGATCTTTATGTTTTAGATGTCTCTTGTAAGTGCACATAAATTTTTAAAAATACATCTAAAAATCTTTTCCTTTTGACTAGAGCAGTCAGCCCATGAACATTTAATGTAAATGCTGATAAATTTATATCAGCTGATAAATGCTGATATAAATGGTTTAGTTGACTATCTAAATTTGTGCTTTAATTTTTACCCTTATTGCCTTTTTTGTTTAGATCAATATTTTTCACCATTTTACTTATTTTCCCCTGTATGTATGAAAGTTATAAACTTGGCTTTAATTACAGTTAGTGTTACTGTAAGAATTTTAAGAAATACATCCTTATCAAAATCTAATAATAATACCTTCACTCTTCCCAATTTGCTTTATTTTTCTTTATTCTTCTAGTCATCAATTAGTGATTTTATTATGTTAAGTTCTTAATAGGTTCTTCTGGCTTATTTCCAGTAATTTAGTTCTCTTTTTTTATTAAGTTTTTAAAAAAAATTTTAATTCCAGTATAGTTAGCATACAGTGTTATATCAGTTTCAGGTGTACAATGTAGTGATTCAACCGTTCTATACATTACCCAGTGCTCATCAGGATAAGTGCACTCTTTAATCCCCATCACCTGTTTCACCTGTCTCCCCATCCACTTCCCCTCTGGTAACCATTAGTTTGTTCTCTATAGTTAAGAGTCTCTTTCTTGGTTTGTCTCTGTCACTGTTTTTTTTTTTTTTTCCCTTTGCTCATTTGTTTTGTTTCTTAAATTCTACCTTTGAGTGAAATCACGTAGACTTGTATTTCTCTGACTGATTTCACTTAGCTCCCTTTAATCTGTTAGTACTGTTTTTATTTTCAGTCATTATTTTTATTTATAGAATATCTATTTGATTTTCTTTCCCAAATGTGCCATGTCATTTAAAAAATTTTTTTGCTCCCTCTTGAAATTTTAAAGCTTGAGGTTTGTTTTTTTTTACTTTTATTTCTTAGAACATAATAAACATAGTTGTTTAATGGTTTATGTCTGATAATTCTAATATTTTGAGTGAATGTTTATGTTGTTTCTGCTGATTCTCACTCTTAATATCTTGTTTCCTTGCATACCCTGGGCATCATTGGCTCTATAATAAGCATTTTGTATCTGAAAAATTCTTTATAGGAAGAATTTCAGGCTTAAGATGATGGTTTCATTCTTCAGAGTGATTTTGTTTGTTTCTTCTGCTATGTGCTTCAGATCTTTCTCAGTACACTTCAAGGCTTGACGGATCATAAACTACCCAGAATGAAGTAATAAAGCTGGGATGAGTGTTCATGCAAAGGCTATTTTTTTGACAGTTTACCCTGTCTTAAGGGTGTAGCCTTTCATGTGCCCAACTTAATGCCAAGGCTGATCTATCAGAGTCCCCCCCATTTGTGGGTGACTAGACTTTCATTTTGAATCACCAGCTGCTCAAGGTTTTCAAGTCAGAGTTGATTGGCAGACCTCTTCTAAGCAAAACCAGCTTTGATTGGAAGGCTTACCTCTCTGGAATATCTTTCCACTATATTTTATGCCATTAATTCCTCATTACCTTTGTTAGCGCTTTGATTCTTTTAAAGAATATTGTTTTTATATGTTACCCCGCCTTTTTAGTTTTTGAGCCAATGTTCATTCTAAATTTCCTAGTTCCCTATTACCTAATGCTGAAACCTAAAATTACATCTGCCTAGAATAGTCACTCTTCATCTGCTTAATTTTTCTTACTCCTTAGGACTCAGTTTAGTTTTTCTAGTAAAACCTTCCTAGGACTTCAAATATTGTTTAAATGGCTTTCTTTGCTTTCATAGAACATTTCCCTCATCTATTACAGCATATACTCTACATTGCAATTTATACTTGTTTATATACACCCATTGGTTGACAAGCTCCTTGAAGACAGGAACTATAACTATTTTTTATCATTTCATCATCATCATTCAGTACAATTCATGGCATACAATAGACATTAAATAGATATCTGTTGAATAAATAAATGAACGTTCTGTTACCTCAGGGAACAGATGAAACAATACAAGTTGAAAATAAGTTCATGCATTTTAAATATACATATACAGAAATATTATTTCTGTATACATTGAAACTCTTCCAAACAAAACAGTAATGTCTGCAGATATTTATTGAGCACTGCTATATGCAGAATGCTGTACTGTAAATAGGGCACTGAAACTTATCTACAGGCTGGTGAGAATAAAACAGACATGAAAATAATTCTTTATATATGGCCATGGGTTTTACTTAGTGAAACATGCTTAAACTTTCACATTGCTTTAAAAATAATGAAGAAATTACAGAAAAGAAGCAATGTGCATGTTCTGTAGCATAGTATTTATAAGAGAGGTTGAAAGAAGTGAAGCACAGGCAAGAGGGTTGAGGAGTATATCTGCAAAGAATGTAAGTACATAAGGAGAGGGACTCTTAAATAGATTTTTGTATCTCAAATTGCCAATATAGTTGTACATAATAGTAACACTCAGTAAGCATTTATAAAAGAGAGGACAGGAAGGAAGGAGAGAAGGAGGAAGCAGGCAAGCCGTGGGTTTCATTTTTCCTAGATCTAGGCTTTTAATACATATATAGCTATTGAAAACTCAACCCGATTGCAACTCTGTTCTCAATAGTTAGTCTTGTAATAGCTAAAGACAGAAGTATGATTTCCTACTCATTTCTAAAGTTCGATCCTGGAGCCTACTGACATACTCAACAGGTTTCAATTTGATTAGACTATCTTTTAAGACAGGTGCACTCAACTGATCATCATACACCACATGCAATCTTATTTCTGAATCATTCTTTTATCCTAGATACTGTATTTCTTTTAATTCTGTCTGAAGTTACTTTAGATTATTTTGATAGTCGAAATTGAGCTGAATATCCAAAACATCTATTAATATAGGCCTTCCCATTTTGTAATACTCATGTAGGATTTTAAATTTGCCCCTGTTAAATGTATTTCCTTATTTATTTCTAGTTTTAGGCTATTTTTTCCAGCTTGCTACGATCTTCTTGAGTCATAATTTTTATCATTCAAATTTTATATTTCTCAATTTTTTATTAGTCACAAATTTTATAAGCAAATTTTCTTAATGTTTTTTTTTCTTTAAATAGTCAATAAAAATGATGATCAGAGTAAGGTTGAACACAGACCTGGCAACTTGACACTTGCTCTCCCCCACACCCCCAGGCAGGCATCATGGCTCTTGCTATTTATCACTTTTGGGGAATGGTAATTCAACAAGCTACAACTCTACCACTAGCATAAGGATTGTCTCAGCAGAAGATTTTATCAAATACACTGAAATTAAGATGCTCCCTGAAGCAACATTACTCTCACTTATCAAAATTAAACCACTCATCAGAACAGGAATTGTTAATTTGTATGACTTATTCTTCTTGAACCCGTTTTGGCTCTTAGTGATTTCCATTTTTACCCTAATAGTCCTAATCTGTTCAGTAATCCACTATAGAAGTTTTCCAATGGGTGGCATGACATTTATCAGCATATTGTTTTCAAAGGTATAAAATGTAACTTTGGAAATTGGAACATTTGATATCTTCACAACTTTAGTTTTGTTCTGTTTTTTCCCTCCGTAAGTTTATCAAAGCAAGTCAACAATATCAGTATAGCTTATCTGCCAGATGCTTAGTATCTTAGGTTATAGCCATATACAGACACACACACACACACACACACACACGCATGTACGTATATACACTTGGAACTGAAGATGAATATAAGAGATAGTTGCTCTTTTATACTTTGACTCTACAAGTGTCTGAGATAGTACTTCATATGTGTCTTTGTCAAAATTTTAGTTTTAAAGATCACTATTGATTCACAAAGGACATAAGCCAAGTATACACTGATAATTTCTGCTTTCCATCTGATAAAACAACATTCTATTATTTTATTTAAAATAATATATTGAATATTATTTTATTCAACAATATTATATTGAAATTATTTTGAGGAGGAAATGCATCCACATGAAGGAAATTCAAGTTAAGTGAAAATATATACTGGGGCAAAAATGAATCTTCCTCTGTATTAGTTAGGATCATGTTTAACTGAGAGTGATAGAAACCTAAGAATAGAAGAAGCTTGAAAAGACTCCCGGTGTGGACAGTCACAGGCCATATCATGGCTGTATGATTTGCAGAATCCCACCTTTCTTACATAATTTGCTGCACTGCTGTCTTTGGCATTCTAACTAATAGGCCAAGATAGATGTTGGAAATCCAGTCTGAATTTTCCAGCCTATGGAGGAAAGGAGTAATTAAGAGCATACGTCTCTCTTCTTTTGAGGGCACTTCCCAAAAGTTGTACATATGACTTACCTTTATTGGCCCACATCTAGTTGTATGGCTACCATGCTTTGGCTGCCAAGTGTTTGTATCTATATGGAAGAAGGAGGGACAGACTGCAACAATGATGGCCTTTGCTATCCTCTCCTACCTTCATCTCCCACTCAGTTCTTCTCCCCAGAAACTAGCGCTATGTTTTGTATGATTTCAGAAATGATGCATGTGTGTACATTTATATATTCATGTATATATTTCATTGCTTTTTATTTATTGTATACAAATGTTATGGAACCATATTATAGATACTGTTTTGCACAGTTTCTTTTTATTTAATAATGTATTTTGGAGATGTTTCCTCATTGCGCAGGTAAACTATAATTTATGTAGCCACTCTCTTACTGATACACATTTACATGTTTTCAACTGTTTACAGTGAACATTTTTTACATGTATTATTTCACATTTGTATGAAGCTGAGTGTATGTTGCTATAAATGTAGTTATTGGGCTAAAGGGAATGTGCATTTTTAATGTTGATAGGTGTTAACAAATTGCTTTTCTTAGAAGTTGTACCAAATTGCACTATCACCAGTAATGCATGGGATTATTTCATAATTTATGTTTTATCAGACACATTTACAAACAGTATATTATCAACATTTTCAATCCTTGCTTTTGATAGATTAAAAAAGTGGCGATCCTTTGTAGTCTTGATTGTATTTCTCTTTTTTCGAGTAAGATTGATAATTTTTTTATTTGGCAATGGTTGGGCTTTTTTTTCTTTTTTGCCATGCAGAATATTTTATTTTTATGTAGTTGAACTTATCAATCTTTCTGTTTGTGGCTTCCAGGATTTGTGTTATAATTAGAAACTCTCTCCTGCTCTGAGATCATGGAAAACAAAAACAAAAACAAAAACGGTTTGTTTAGTGTTGTTGTCTTTCTCTGGTAGTTTTATGACTTCATTTCTTTGTGTTTAAGCCTTTGATTTATCTTGAATTTCTTTTGCTTTAGAGTGTGAGGTAAGAAATCTACCACTTTTTTTTTTAAGCTGGCAATCTAGTAGTCTTATCATCATTTGCTGAATGAGCCACTTTTCTCCCACAAACTTGAAATGCCACAATCATTATATACTAATCTCTGGACTTTGTGATGCATATTTTTCATCCTCTACCAGTACTAAATTGTTTTAATTAGTGAAGTCTTGTAATATATTTTAATATCTGGAAAACTGGTACCCATTCTTTTTTTTTCTTTCATTTTCAGAATTTTTGAGGCTATCCTTCTATTATCTATTCAAGTTGTATTTTTGGCGGGAGAGACTAAATTGTCCTGTGCTCATTTCTCTGTATTTGCACTATTTATTTATTTATTTACTTACTTACTTACTTACTTATTTTCTTTTCAAATTTTTGTTTAAATTCTAGTTAGTTAACATATATGGTAAAATTGGTTTCAGGAGTAGAATTTAGTGATTCATCACTTACATATAACAGTCAGTGCTCATCAAAGTGCCCTCCTTTTAGAGTGAATTTATGTTACTTAAAAATTCTGTTGACATTTTTGCTAAATTCAAATTCTCTTCTTACCAGCAGTTCTCTCTTCCTTGATGTCTTGCTCCACATACAGTACAGAAATCCCCTGCCTTCTGTATTTCTTTAACATTTTTCTCAAGTCTCATCTAATCATGTTTTTCCAATTGATTCTAGGTAATTTCAGAAATCAAAAGTCTTTAATATTCTTCTGTCAATCTTTGATTTTGAATCCATCTTGTATCTTTTTGTACATTATCTTTTCAGTGATGGCATTATCAGGTTTAGTTCGGATTAGAACTAATGTCTTCACAAAAGTGTACAGAATATACAGAAATGGGCTTCTAGGTCATTGTCTTGTATGACTTAAGGCCAGGCTCAGTTGATCATAAAGCTATACCTGAGAAACCCTGGAGGGGACTGAAAGCATTATTACAATCTAAGAGTTTACATATTTCTCAGATTTAAGAAAAGTATGTTAAATACTAATTATGAATGAATCCAAGCCATTTATTCTTTAAATTTAATTATTTAAGGAAAACAGTTTTGGGGGAAACTAAGGAAGTATTGCTGAGAACTCTGGATGTTATAGTAAGAGGACTAAAGATGGTTCAGTAAAGAACATTGTTAGTGGACATTAGAATGACTGATAAGGAAAAAAAGGTGGTAGAATCAGGAAAACAGGACTCTCTATAATCCAGAATTAGCTTACATTCTTAAATGGGTAGTGACCAGTACGGTGGCATTCATATAATTCCATATGTGCAGAGTCTAAACAAGTATTAATGCATACTTTTGTAGAGACTGCTTTTACTCATTCTATATTAGGCTGGAGGGTTAAGAATTTTAATTTGAGAGGTGCCTGGGTGGCTCAGTCGGTTAAGCATCTGCCTTCGGCTCAGGTCATGATCTCCCTGCTCAGTGGGGAGCCTGCTTCTGCTTCTCCCTATCCCTCTGTCCGTCCCCTACCCCCCTCTCTCTGTCAAGTAAATAAATAAAATCTTTAAAAAAAAAATCATAATTTGATCACAGTCAATAGAGTAACAAAGAAGTAAAGAAATGTGAGAATTATAAGGTCAATTTCCTAAGCCGAATCACATTAAGTTAGCATTAATTAGTTATGTTTTATCTTAATGACCTATGTATGAAGGTAGAAGTTTTACTTTGCTAGTAAGGTAATGTATACTTCACAATTTTAAGTCTGTTTGTAAAAGATCTTAAGAAATATTTAGCTTCCCCCGCCCTTGAGTAGAACTAAATAATAAGATATTCTAAGTTTTAGCCTTCTGTAATAGAATGTGAGGAATTTATGTTTTCTCATGATAAATACATTTACTATATGAAGAAGACCTGGAAGCTGCCAGAATAAGATATTAATATATCCATAATGTTTATTCTCTTTTTTTAAAAAATGCTGGCTGTTGCGTTGAAAAATCTATTTTGCTGCTTTTTTCCAGCTTCTGTAACTTAGTTTGCTGCACACTGTGTTTTAAAAAGCCAATTCAGATAAGACATTTAGTGTCATCATTTAGACGGGCCATTTTCTCCTGCTACAAGAAATTTAAGTGACAGCAATATAGTTTGAACAATTTCTGAAAACACACTTTTTCTTTTAATCTATACACAAACTCAATTAGCGTTCAGGTCACTAAGTGGGAAGGCATTTATAGAATCAATCATTTTGGGTTAAGGAGTAGACACCCTGCAAGCTTACTAATGGAATGGAAATAATGGCTGGAACCTCTCCAAACAGTAACAGTCTCAATGGAGCAATTAAATATGTATGAAGAATGTTTGCTGAGAGGTTCAAACACATCAACCTGGGGTTTGTGTTTTTGGTTTAATTTATTCATCACCTTCCAGTGAGCTGATGCTTGATGGTCTAAACACATTTCTGGGTCTTGCGTACACTACACGCTGCACAGAACGTTCACTGACAGTTACTCAGAAACAGTGGTTGCTTTTAATCATCTCAAGAATTACAGGGAAAGGAGGGAGAATGGGAGTTTGGGATTAGCATTCAGGTAGCCAACACTGCCTCATTAATAAATTGGGCACTATTAAAGTCTGTCAGACAATCTTCAGCCCATTTAATGGAAAGTATCAGCATTAGCAAAAGTCCCATGTCTCCTCACAGTGGTATTTAGGGTCTTCAAATTACAATTCACTTATGTTATTTCTATAATCTGTATCTTTAGATCATTACTTTTTTCTAACAAAGAGAAGTCTGTGTGGTAGCGACTAGCTGCATTTTATGCGATTAGTGAAAAATGGATCTATTATAATATTACTGATTAAATCAACTATAAAAAAGTGCTTTGGTAAAAAAGAGAGTGGTTTTGGGGGGGATGGGGTTGAAGGGTGGGCGATTTCTTTTGTAAGTGTAAAATAAATGAACACACGTTGGATGCCAAATTTTAAAAAAAGTTTTTTGGGGAAAAAAAGCACAACAGAGTGAGAAGGTAATATTTTCTTCTATGCTCTAATCTCCTATTAATGACAAAGAATGTAAAGACATTTAATAGAGGTGGTTTTTTTCGTTTGTTTTTCTGGGGGGTCTGTGTTTAAGCGTTTGTGGGACACTCCTCATAATCTCTCATAGGATATACTTGCTCATGTATTATTTTAGGCTGAAGTTCTCAGGAGATGGAATTCTCAAACAGCTAGAATCTCTATAATGTACAAAATATCCGAAGAGGGTCAAGATTTTGAGAGGGCTCTCAGTGACATGATTGCACTGGTAGATGTCCCAACACTTTCCCCATTACATCTAATCTCATCCTAGGAAGCAGTGGCGTTCTGGGGATGAGAGCCAGTACTCCAGAGTGAATGACAACTCTGATGGATGCACTACAAAGCCCAGGCATTCATCTTTGAAATAGATTTACAACATTATTAAAGGAAAAGGCTGAAGCATCACCATAATTTAACTGGATATAAAATGAAAACAGGCCTTCTAAAATGGAAACCTGAAATCCCAGAGAGGCATTTAAAAGGTGGTTACTGACAGATCTGTCATGGCCAGTTTATGAGCTGTGAAAGCTCTGTGCTGTCAAAGCTTCCTTCAGGACACCAGCATTTAAGGCTCATAAGGCCATTGGTTGGATGCTCTTCTTATACTGCGGAAATCCTAAGGGTGATTGTAAGATGATAGATTTAGCTCCCCTGACACCTGGCATTTAATCGTCTGTGATAGCAACATGAAGCCAAGTGCAGTTTGACCAGTGTCCCAGATCACTGAGGAAATGTTTTACAGCTCATTCTTCCAGATGGAAGGTAGATTTTAAAAACTATATATTACTTTATAACCTCGGTCGCAGAATAATCAGAAATAATGAATAATCTCATTAGCTGACACTGAATGTACCAGGAGTCCTAACGGATCTTCTAGGTGGCCAAAGGAAATGGTATTCAAGTCAAGCACAGATTTCTGAGGTTACAAACAAGTAGGTAACAAAGTAAAGCACCCAGCATTATTAGGTCTTAAAATGCTGATTGGGTTAGATCACTCTCAGAAACATTTACTCTCCGAGTGGTAATACACTAACTGGAGATCATCCCCACTTTACCTTCATTGTCCCCTGCTTCTAGCTTCATCACTTATAGAAAAAAAAAAAGTAATAACCTGCAGGCTTCTTGGCATAGTGTTCAAAGCTTTAGAGCATCTGGTCCACCCCATTTCCTATTTTCCATCTCTCAGCATACCTAAACTCCAGTTGACCCTCCATCTGCTCCTAAGTCCGCAAGCTCACTTTGTGCTCCTTTCTGGTGACGTTAGCCATATTCCACCCTTGCCGAGAAGGCCTTCCTCCCTTTTCCACCTACTAAACTTCATCCATATCCAAAGATTCAGCTTAAATGCCATTTTTTTATGAAGTCCTCCCCCATCCCTATTATATATTCAGGATTCCTTCTCTTTGTTTTCACAACCTATGGTTTATTCTTACATTATAGAATTATTCCTAGTATTGGAGTTTGAGGTTTACATGGGCTTGTTTTATATCGGGATGGAATCCCTTTCCCAGCCAAATGACCTGGAGCACTTTATCTAACCCTCTGAGCCTCAGGATTTTTTCCCCCACTGGGTTGTGGAAAGCACCTAACAGTGTTTGATACAGAGTAGGCAATTAAAATGCATTAAAGAAACATCAGGCTCACCCCATCCATGAAAAAAAGTCATTGTTCCTCAGCAAAATGAGAACAAAAAAGATTATGAAGTAAGATTTTGTTGTTTTTGATAGTAATTACTTAGCAAAAAGAAGAAGGAGGAGGAGAGGGAGAAAGAGAAAAAAAAAAGCAATTTTCTCTAATAACCCTCTAAAAACATTACTGATGTTTGAAATATAAATGTCTAAGAACCAATGCATTTTTTGAACTATGATTTAAAATGGTATGTGTTTAACATTACTTTCCTACTTTTTATGCAACTACCTGTCAAAACACAGGAAAGGAATAAACAAGTGAGAATTTTTTTGTTGTTTTTATTGAGATATGATTGACATATAACATTGTGTAAATTTGAGGTAGACAATACATTGGTTTGATGCACTTGTATATTTTGTATATTGCAATATGATTACTTTTTCAAATGGTTAATCCATCATTAATGAATAGGATGGGTGTGGGTTGGGGGGAGGATATATTTGACCTGATTTATTTTTTCTAATTATGCAATTAAAATTAAAACATTCTGGTATTGGCCTGAGAATCAAAAGGCAGGTCAAATTAGCAAGTAGATAGTGCTGAAATTTTAACCATATTTGGAGAGGATGTTCAGGATAATCAACTTAAAATGTGGGCTCCTATGATTTATGCAAAGCTCACTCTGCCCTAAGGAGACATTTCAAGGTGGGAAGTGGCCATCCACTTAACACACTGAAACCAGAAACATAAGCATGTCGAGAGGTGGGGAAAAAGCTGGAAATGCAAGATGAGCCAGATGCTCTGTTAAACACTATGCTAAAGAGGCCTGCAGGTTTTTTTTCCTGGAATTAATGAGGCAGGAGCTGGTGATGGTGGGGAGGAGATAGATTTACACAGCCCCCACAAATTGAAAGCTAAAAAGAGTTGATTTTCAGATGTTAGTTGTAAGGAGCTGCTATTCCCACAGGCAAATCTAAGTGGTGGGCTCCAGGAGATTTAAGACTGGGAATGCTTGATTGGGTTGATTGATTCAGCAGGCAAATTGGTATTCTCTAGGTGTTTTGTATGTTTACTTCATGCCATTCTCATGGCATCTCTCTGAGACTGATGTTACTTACACTGTACACTTAGAAATTTTGGGCATAGACAGATTAAGTAATTTGTTTAAGGCCACCCACTTAGTAAGTAGGAGATCCACAGATATCCGGTGTGACTTCAGTGCACGAAAGCCACTATGCTATATTACACCTCCTACATGCACACTTCCAACACACACAACCTCCTACACGCACACTTCCAACACACACACAACCTCCTACGCGCACGCTTCCAACACACACAACCTCCTACACGCACGCTTCCAACACACACAACCTCCTCCGTGCACGCTTCCAACACACACAACCTCCTACGCGCACGCTTCCAACACACACAACCTCCTACGCGCACACTTCCAACACACACAACCTCCTACGCGCACGCTTCCAACACACACAACTTCCTACGCGCACGCTTCCAACACACACAACCTCCTACACGCACACTTCCAACACACACAAACACACAGACACATCAAAGAAACATCACAAAAGCATGGAGAAAGATCTTGTCATCAACAGAGGAGCTAGGAAAGATACGTTTTTGGAAAAAAATAAAGTTTGACCCTCATTTCTTTCCATTTTCCCCATTAAACAAAGAAACAAACAAAAAAACAAAACAAAACAAGGCAGGTTAAAAAACTCAATGAAAGCAGTAATAACCTCAGTGAAACAAACCAAAGAAAAATATGGATTAAAATGGCATATGAGTAGGGGGATCTGGGTGGCTCAGTTGGTTGCCGTTGAGCAGCTGACTCTTGGTTGCAGCTCAGGTCATGATCCCAGGGTCCTGGGATGGAGCCCACACATTGTCTGTCAGGCTCCACACTGAGCATGGAGTCTGTTTGAGATATTCTCTCTCTTTCTCCCTCTACCTCTCTTGCCTCTCACGTGCACTCTATCTTTCTCTCTCTCAAATAAATAAATACATCTTTAAAATAAAATAAAATGGCATATGACTGAATAGTTAAATATACTCAGAACTGTAACAGGTTTCTAATCACAAAAAGGAAAAGAATCACAAGTGAAAAGATTGCTATATTGACTACATAATATATATACACATATATTATTGATAGAAAATAGTTACAAACAAAAATTTAATGAATGGCAGACTAGGAAAATATTTATTATCAATTAGTACGAAAAAGAGAGGATTACTATTCTCAGTAAAGATTTAGCTAGAAAAACACTTTGAAAATAGACAAAGATTATAGAAGAGTGCATATAAATGACTACTAGACTAATAAAATGAACAAGTTCATTAGTGATCATAGAGATTCAAATGAAAACTACAAAATACCATTTTCACCTATCAAACTGGCTTGGATTTTAAGCGTTTCTATTGGCTAAAATGAGAATAGACGTTCTCATACACCACTATGACTATAATTCGAGTCAATATTCAAATAAATAAATTTCACTATATACAAAGTACCCATAAAGGAGTCATACCCTTTCATTCAGTAATTATTCTGCTTCAAGGAGTATATCTTAAGAAGGTACTAGATGTTGTATAAGATCTAGAATGTACTAAGATATTAGAAACAACTACACGTCTAATAATAAATCCAAATAAGTTAAATAAATTCGTGTTGTGGAATATTACAGAGCTATTTGAGATAGTGTTTTTGAAGGATGTTAAAGTTTTCTGATAACTAGTCACAATTTTACAAATTAAGTGAAAAAGCAGTAGACAAACTTGGACATGGCAGGATCACAGCTTCATAACACACACAAGCACACGTGCACACACACACACACACACACACTTGCACATATATATGTAAGCATGCCTAGCTATGGAGGAAATACTGCAATACAAAAAATACCACCAAAGAATAAAAAATGCTGACAGGAAAATAATCAAATTACTATAGGAGTAATTTTATTTTCTATATACTTTTCTGTAATTTTCTATGAGCATTTAAAAAATAATTTTGAAATAGGGGCACCTAGGTGGTTCAGTCAGTTAAGCGTCTGCCTTCAGCTCAGGTCATGATCCCAGGGTCCTGGGATTGAGCCCCACATTGGGCTCCCTGCTCAGTGGGGAGTCTGCTTCTCCCTCTCCCTCTGCCTCTGCTGGTGTGCTCTCTCTCGCTCACTCTCTCTCTCAAATAAATAAATAAAATCTTTAAAAAAATAATTTTGAAATGGAAAACAAGTTTTGAAAAACAACCCTCTCCTATTTCAGATTAAGGATACATCACTGTACACTGATCATAGCCATGGATTGTTGGTCAGTGAAGTGAGCTGCTAATCACCTGATTTAGAGAGCCAATCCAGACAAGCCCTTAGATCCCTAAGGGTATTTTACATTAAATTATTTATATCAGTAATTTATAACTCCAGTTACATTACCAGAACATCATTTGTGGTCAGCAGTTTTGGAAAAACTTTTTATTTTTAAATACACACTCATTCACACACATTATATGTACACATATATACACATATACACTTATAAAGATGTATATATAATTTATATATACCTAAACTTATATATGAATTTTATATGTACAGGTATGTACATTTATAACAAATGGCATATATTATTTTGAAAGGAATAGAACATTTTTTTCTGAATGTTTTATTGCATTTCTGCCTTTTTTGAAATTGCAGCCATATCTAGTCCATAGTACTTAAAGCTCTCTGGTCAGATACATGAAATCTCATTATTATACTTAAACTACTTAGTATTGAATGTGGACCTAAAATGTCATGTTTTAACCTTTTAAATATGAAAACGTGAAGAAATATGCAATCACATATTTCAATAAAGCTAAATTTCATTTTCAGCCTCAACTCATTATGATTTGATCAGGATCACAGATGAAATTACTCTTATAAATAATACATGGGTATTTCATCTGGATTTTGATGTAGATTTCTACAGTGTGGAATTTTACTGCCTTATATTACTATGCATTCTTGGATTTTATACCAAAAGTTATGGCCAGTAATAATATAATGCATTAGAATTTAGTATGATGTCACAAACCCCCAAAAGAATTTACAGATACAATTAAAAGTATAAAATAACATGGGCTTTTATTTTACTTGATTTCTGCTTCTGAAAATAGCAATTTTTGTGATAATAAAAGAAATGTTTCTATTAAAAAATCAATGCCTCAAAGCATTTTCATTATCTTAAAAAATTCACAATTGTTTCTACATGCTATTGATTGTACCAGTCCCAGTATGTGATAATAATTTGTTTGGTTTTTAGTCTTTCTCAAAAGGGTTTATAGCTTGGACATTATTTAGATAAATAGCCCATTCTACTCCTAGTCTCTTCCCTTCTCCAGGCCTATAAATGGTTCCCCGCTGCCCTGAGCAAATGACCTCTATCCAAAACCTTTCCTCGCATAAAGGAAAAAGGATGTATGAAATATCTATTATACACCAGATGCTTATGCATATGCTACTTCACTGAATCCTCAAATAGCCCATATAGTAGGCCACATCACTTGGGCAAAGAAAAGAGAAGCAAGTAGAGGATATTGCACACCAATGAGAATTTTTGTCTTTCCCAAATCAGCTACTCCAGCCCAGATACCACATGACCCACAGGTCTCTGTTTCTACTGGATGAGATAAAACACATCATGCAGGAGAAATTTTCTATTTCCCCAGAACAGAGAGATAATAGGAAATAAGGAGGAAATCCATAGGAAAATATGGTGTTTCTATTTTAAATAGAGTATATACTGTGCACATATGTTTTGGGATTGAGCCAGAATTATTTCTGCTGTGATAATTCGCATCTCATTGCTGTTCAGTCATAACTGTTAGTTTTCATAGTCTTTTTTAGAAGAATTTCAACCCCGTATTTTTATAATAAGCAGATTCAGAAAACCTGGAGATTATTTAGATTTGTTACTTTTATGGAAAGATAAAACATAATTGGAAATGGGGAAATGTTGGTCAAAGGGAACAAAGTTACAGTTATGCAGAATGAATAAATTCTGGGGGTCTAATGTACAGCATGATGACTAGAGTTAATTATATTGTATCCTATACCTGAAATTTTCTAAGAGAACGGGATCTTTTAAAATTTTTTTTAAAGTTTTTAATTCCAGTTACTTAATATACAGTGTTATATTAGTTTCAGGTGTACATTATAGTGATTCAACACTTCCATACATCACCCGGTGTTCATCACAAGTGCCCTCCTTCATCCCCATCCCCCATTTCACCCATCCCCCCACCCACCTCCCCTCTGGTAACCATGTTTGTTCTCTATACTTAAGAGGCTGTTTCTTGGTCTCTCTCTCTCTCTCTCACTCTTTTTCCCTTTGCTCTTTGTGTTTTTTTCCCCTTAAATTCCACATATGAGTGAAATCATTATGGTATTTGTCTTCCTCTGACTTATTTCGCTTAGCATTATACTTTCTAGCTCATTGCAAATGGCAAGATTTCATTCTTTTTATAGCTGAATAATATTCCACTGTGTATATATATATATAGATATATATATATATAGTATGTGTGTATATATATATATACACCACATCTTCTTTATCCATTCATTACTTGATGGACACTTGAGCTGCTTCCATATCTTGGCTTTTGTAAATAATGCTGCTATAAACATAGGGGTGCATGTGTCCCTTTGAATTAGTGTTATTGTATTCTTTTGGTAAATACTCAGTAGTGCAATTGCTGGATTGTAAGGTAGTTCTATTTTTAACTTTTTGAGGAAACTCCATACTGTTTTGCACATTTTCTGTACCAGTTTGCATTCCCAAAAAGAGTGCATGAAGGTTCCTTTTTCTCCACATTCTCACCAACACCTGTTGTTTCTTGAGTTTTTGATTTTAGCCACTCTGACAGGTGTGAAGTGTTATTTCATTGTGGTTTTGAATTGCGTTTCCCTGATGGTGAGTGATGTTGAGAATCTCTTCATGTGTCTGTTGGCCATCTGGATGTCTTCTTTGGAGAAATGTCTGTTTGTGTCATCTGCCCATGTTTAAATTGGATTATTTGTTTTTTTGGTGTTGAGTTTGATAAGTTCTTTATATATTTGGGATACTAACTCTTTATCAGATATGTCATTTGTAAATATCGTCTCCCATTCTGTAAGTTGCCATTTCGTTTTGTTAATTGTTTCCTTTGCTGTGCGGAAGCTTTTTATTTTGATGTAGTCCCAATAGTTTATTTTTGCTTTTGTTTCCCTTGCTTCAGGAGACCTATCTAGAAAAAAGTTGCTGTGGCTGATGTCAGAGAAGTTGCTGCTGGTGTTCTAGAGAGCAGATCTTATATGTTCTCACCAAATACACATAAAAAGATAACTATGTGAAGTAATGGATTTGTTAATTAGTTTGATTGTGGTAATCATTTCGCAATGTGTATGTATATCAAAACATCACATTGTGCACTGTAAATAAAAACAATTTCTCAGGTATACCTCAATAAAATTGGAAACAATTTAAAAAGAAAATTAATAAATTACACTATATATAAAAATAATTTGAATATTACTTTTTTCATGATGGAAACTTAATTACCTTTTTCCTAGAATTGTCTTATCTTGTCTTAGTTTCAAATTCAACTCCGTAGGTATAAAACATTAGGGAGGCATTTATGAACAAAATGCATCTGTGGCATACTATTTGATGCTAGACAATACAAACCTTTCCAAAGCATAAAAGAATCCCCCTATTCATTTCATTAGGTTTTAAAAGCATGTGCTTATATTCTTGCTTTGACTTAGTTCTTGTTACCTTTGGCAACAACTGTCTGTAATATATGAACACACATGGCCTCCTTGAATAATGGCTGTTCTATTTCTTTCAGTAGTTTGAAAGACTTGTAGCTCATATGGCTGATTATGAAGCTTCATTCACTTCTGAAAAAAATCTTCCTTCTTTCCTGATGACATATGGTGTGTATTTTAGGGAAATATTTTTAACATTAAAACATCACCAGGGAAAAAAAAGATTAGGGTGTTTTGACATTTCTTTTATTTAATCTCTTACAGGAGAAAAATCAACCTTGTTAGATGAAAGAATCTATATTTATTCAAACTCTTTTGAAGAAACATTAAAGATGGGTTCAAAACATTTGTAATTACGTTTTACCTTGGAAAGCTTTTCATAATTCAACAGTCAATGTTTCTTTTAAGGCTTCTCAACGGAGAAGATAGATTTCCTTGGGACTCACATATAAAACTAAGAGCATTAGCAAATGTGTAAGAGTGGCTGTGCCACAGGCTCCCGGAGCGCGGAGATGGAGAGTGAACAATTAGCCCACTCATCCAGATGTCCCTTCAGTCTGCATTTTCCAGTGGGAGCCACCAGCTTCATCTGGCTACTGAGCAGGTGTACTGTGACTAGTCTGAACCGAGATGTTCAGTAAGTGTAAAGCACACAGTGGATTTCAAGGATTTAGTAAGAGAAAAAGAGAATATAAAATATCATCATTTCATATTGATCATATGTTGTAATGATAACATTTTAGATATATTGGGCTAAGTATATTATTAAAATGAAATAATTTTCACTTTTTAAAAATGTGACTACTAGAAAGTCAAATTTTACATACGTGGCTCACATTTATGGTTTGTGTTATATTTCCGTCTTTGTGTACAAAACATTTGAATAAAAATGTGCTTCACTTTTCTTTTTTTTCTTTTTTTTCTTTTATTATATTATGTTAGTCACCATACATTACATCATTAGTTTCTGATGTGGTGTTCCACAATTCATTGTTTGCATATAACACCCAGTGCTCCATTCAGTACGTGCCCTCTTTTATACCCACCACCAGGCTAACCCATCCCCCCACCCCCTCCCCTCTAGAACCTTCAGTTTGTTTCTCAGAGTCCATAGTCTCTCATGGTTCGTCCCCCCTCTGATTTCTCCCCCTTCATTTCTCCCTTCCTACTATCTTCTTTTTTTTTTTTTAGCATATAATGTATTATTTGTTTCAGAGGTACAGGTCTGTGATTCAACAGTCTTCACAATTCACAGCACTCACCATAACACATACCCTCTCCAATGTCTATCACTTTTCATATTGGTGTTCCATGTTCCCTATAATGTTTCCAAGTTATCATTTTTTACTAAATTACATGTCAGGTGGAGCTGCTTTCTTAATCAACTGAGCTAGCTCTCACTATGAGGTGGTAAGCCTGGTCTTAAATGTTCTAGTTAGGTAATACAGCAACTGCAGTATGAGTCCCTACAATGTGCTGAGTGAGTTAGGTACATTATCTCATGTACTCTTTACAACATGCCATGATGGAGTTATTGGAATGCAGTAACTTCATCACATTGTTATATTTATAGTTATGTGGTTATAGATTTAAGATAATGAAACTGAATCTCAGATGCTTAGAGTGACTATATGGCTAAGTCAGAATTCAAAACAGAGTTTGCCCATGGTTTTTTCACTGTGCAATTTCCTTTCTTTCTTCTATCTCAAGGCCTTCCAAGAAATCTATCAAGATACCAACTTCTATCAAGGAGTGATGTCAAAGTATACTGATCTTTGGGGGTGATATGATTCATGAATTAGGATGATGAATCATGATGAGGATGATTGTGGGTAACAGTTATACAAGATTTCTTCAATCTCAGATGCTCTACAATCATTATGCAATTAAATAGGTATCTCAAGGACCTATACATCATGGCATTTACTGAAATGGGCCCTTTAGATATTTCTGTGCACACTTATCATGACGAAGATCAAATAACAACACTGGCAATATTAAAAAAATAACATCGCCCTCTTCAAACTAAAATTATTTTCTTTGAATTAGAGAAAACTAATTTGAAACTAAATATATACTAAAACCTCATTGTTAAATTGTTTATACCCTGACCCATATTTAGTACTAGTAATATTTGATGAGTTGAACAATGAAATCCATTAAAACATTATGTTGAAACCTTCGTTGATTAGGTTATGCTGATTTGTTTCCCTGGCCAACGTTGGCTGTGGACATCTTTCCCTTTTGTTCCCAGGCCAAGGTGGGAACTAATTGTAGTCATAGTTCCTTCCATGACACATAGCCGTTCTGTCCAGAAGCCACCAAAATAATCCCACAAATATCCGCGGGTTAGAGAAAGGTAAGAAAGCTTGCCTTTAAACAATTTGTAGTTACCACTGCTTTCACAGTGGTAATTCCCGTGAGATTGTGCCTTATAGATTCATTTCTGATCTTCTGACCTGTCTCCTGGCTAAGAGGGGTATAAACCTTTTCTCAGATCCTGCCTCTGCCATCAGATGCACATGTATACAGAGTCCTTTAATGTTAGTTGAGAAACCATGTGATTTCAAAAGAAATTGTACCTAAAGGATGCTGTAATTCATACTTACCAAAAAGAAATTCTTGGTAATAAAGAACTTCCCACTTTTTAGGCATTTTCTGATATCCTCTATCTTTAAGCCACTGGCCATATCATCTATTATTATCTCCTATAGTAAATATAAAAACAAAAAACATGTATAGTATCCGTTACTTAGTATTGAAGGGAAATACTATTCAGAGTGAAGTTATTTTAAAGCTGGCTTCTTCAGTGATCATGATTTGCCATGACAACATGTACTCCAGGCTATGCAAGTTTAGAAGAAAAAAGATCTCTTCATGGATAGAGATTAATTTGATTTAATTTTGTTTTTTTAAACTATCTTCCATCCCTCCCAACCCCCCACTAGTTTTGCAGTGAGAATCCATATGTAAATCACGGATCCTGGCAGTTGGAGGAGAGGCAGATGGGCTTAAATCTTGAGGTTAAGCATCTTAATCAGACTCCACAAGTAAAAAGAGGGAGAAAAAAATTTTTAACAAGCTGCTTTAAAAATATTCTAGTTTGTAATTATGAGCTGCACATTAGACTTTATATAGCATATTCATTCTTCTACTAGTATCTTCATTAATTAAATAGGATCCACAATTTGTCTTAGAATTTTATATATTTTTTAACAATAAGTATATACAGGTCACAAAAATGTACCAGTCCATCTTAAAATATAATTTAAAAATATCAATTAAAAAAGCAAAACTAGTAATGATGATTTATGGAGCACCTCTTATGTTATAGGCACTTTGTATGATAGAGGGGGTAGATATTATCTCTGTCTCACAGATGAAGACGCTAAGGCTCAGAAGGTTAATTACTTACTTATTATTATGTAATTAGTAAATGGCAGAGTTGCCTAAATGGCATAGGTCTGCCTAACTCAAAAACTAATCTTCCATGATGTTTGATCTAAAATATCAAGCTATAATGTGGAAAGTACAAAAAATCTGAAATTTTTATCTATATATTAGCACCAAAATTCTGGATTTTTGGCATAAAAGCCTTTTGGTATCATCCAGGATTTGGCCTCTTTGGTACTGCATTTACTAAAAGGTTTATGTTTTTTAAAAAAAACTTGATGTCACAGATGCTTATAAGTAGTAGTACTGTTACGGGGAGAAGTAATATTTTAAGAATAAAGCTTAAGGAATTTAGGTAGTTGAATTTAATAGCAGAAAGATAGATGGAAGGTACTGCGGTGTTCAGTAAATCCTGTCATTGATATTGTGACATTTAGCTGCTATAGAAAACCATTGTGTTTTTTCAGTTGAGTGGTAAATTGAGAAGTAGGAGTCTCTGAGAAACCTTGACATGTGCTAGCATTTTGAATGGAGTTTGGAACAAAGCATTAGAACAAAACTCAATTAAAAGCAAGTCAGGAAGCCTCTGCAGATGAAGTTCTGGAGTAGTAGCTTTTTCTTTACTTTGTACGCTGTAAAATTCATCTTACTTTAATTCTCTGTTGGTTTTGGTACAAATGACAAGATAATGGCCTTTGTTCAAATTTGGAAAATTACCTTTTTAATGAAATGGAATGTAAACAGCCAATGTTTTTGCTATTAAAAGAAAATCCATGTGGGCTTTATGTAAAAGAAAAACCTGTAAGGATTACCATAGGTGTGAGCCAACTTCTCCAGTGTTTTTCTTGAACATTTTTATGCAAAAAATAAGCTCTTAACTGTTAAAAGGAGAAAAAAGTGTTATACTGATTATATTCAACATTCTAAAATTTGAATAGTACCACAATTTTTTAGTATAAACACACACACACACACACACACACACACACTATGCAATATGTGTGTGTATGTATCTATATTATAGTTTCTATAAATTTGTGAAAATACGTATATATATGTTCATACACATATATTCATTTGTTGTAGGAAACTATAATATAGAAATAAAAAGGAAACTTGCTTTTCCTTTGGGAGGGAGTAGAAAACTGGAGGGGGGAGTTATAATGTGACCAAGAATCTTTTGTTCAGTCAGTGTAGAACCAGAAGAACAGAGAAATCTGTTCCTGTTGATCCCACAAATGCACATGTTTGAGGGAAATAAAGGAGGTATCTTGTTTGAGGTACAAAAGTAATTGTTCAATGTGAGTACCTTCATAGGAGGCCACCAGAGTAAAATTTTCACGTGGTTTGTGTTCCATATTATATAATTTTATAGCAGTTAAATTAATATGATATACCACTATTTTCATGGCATGAGATCCATTTTTAATATTGCTGTCTTACTAAATGAAGCCATTACCTTTAAGAATGGAAGCTAGGTAGAAAAAGTCTCTTGACCAGAATTGTGTTAATCCCTGGTCTGTTTTTTATGTAACAATTCTTTAAAAGGCTTTGCTTTGTCATGGACAGGTAGTAGCATTTATAACTTAACACTTTAATTTAAATAAGCTGGTGTTTGAAATAGATGACACATTCATTTGGGGAAGTTAATGATATGGTAAAATAAATTCAGAGTTGCTTTTACCTATAACATGAAACTTTTTTTTAAAAGATTGTTTTTAAGTTTTTATTTAAATTCCAGTTAACATACAGTATAATATTAGTTTCAGGTATACAATATAGTGATTAAACACTTCCATACAACACCCCGTGCTCATCACAAGTGCACTCCTTAATTCCATCACCTATTTCACCCATCCCCCCACCCACCTCCCCTCTAGTAACCATTAGTTTGTTCTCTTTAGTTAAGAGTCTGTTTCTTGGGGTGCTGGGTGGTTCAGTGGGTTAAGCGTCTGCCTTCAGCTCAGGTCATGGTCCCAGAGTCCTGGGCTCTAGCCCAACATCGGGCTCCCTGCTCAGTGGGGAGCCTGCTTCTCCCCCTTCCTCTCCCTCTGCCTCTCCCTCTGCTTGTTCTCTCTCTCTCTCTCTCTGTCAAATAAATAAATAAAATCTTAAAAAAAAAAAAGTCTGTTTCTTGGTTTGCCTACTTCTCTCTTTTTTTCCCCTTTGTTTCTTTGTTTTGTTTCTAAAATTCCACATATAAGTGAAATCATATAGTATTTGTCTTTCTCTGCCTTATTTCACTTAACATAGTACTCTCCAGCTCCATCTATGCCATTGCAAATGGCAAGATTTCATTCTTTTTTATGACTGAGCAATACTCCATTATATATATTATATACCTCTTCTTTCGATGGACATCTGGGCTGTTTCCATAATTTGGCTATTGTAAATAATGCTACTATAATTCTTGGGGTGCATGTACCCCATCCAATTGGTATTTTTGTATTCCTTGGGTATATACCTAGTAGTACAATTCCTGGGATCATAGGGTAGTTCTATTTTTAATGTTTTGAGGAACCTCCATACTGTCTTCCACATTGGCTCCACCAGTTTGCATTCCCACCAACAGTGCAAGAGAGTTCCCCTTTCTTCACATCCTCAGCAACACCTGTTGTTTATTGTGTTGTTGATTTTAGCCATTCTGACCAGTGTGAGGTGATATCTCATTGCAGTTTTGATTTGCATTTCCCTGATGATGAGTGATGTTGAGCATCTTTTCATGTGTCTGTTGGCCATCTGTATGTCTTCTTTGGGAAAGTGTCTATTCATGTCCTCTGCCCATTTTTTAATTGGATTATTCCTTTTAAAAACCTAATGTTTCCTGTATGTTTGTTTAATCTGATTCCTTATGCCACTTAGAAAAACATGGATTCTGTTCTGCATTTGTTATTTTAACCATTTCTTGCATGATATAGCACCTTTAAACCATCTAGATAAGAGGGCTGTCCTTAGAGATAATTAACCATCTGATTGACCTGCCATCAATGATGCTATACTTTCCTTAGAAATATTTGTCATTATACCTCTCATAAGGAAAAATAATGGAAAAACATTACTGTACATGAAAAGTATAAATAGAAAATGCACATATTCCTACACCCACTAGAACAAAATAGAGTAATCAAGCCATATTCTTTTAGTCCATAATTTATTTCAGTGAAGGTGCATTTATATCCTGGAGGATCACATTAACATTTTCAAAGTAATGGAATTGTTTAATGTTTTACAACAATTCAACTCAATAATTAGAATCCCTGTTTTAGGCTGTAAAATGTTGCTTACTCAATTTCATGGCTTTCCAAAGAATTTAAAGAGTCCTCAGTATACTTACAAATAGGCTCAGATTACCTATATAACATTGTCTCTCTCTCGCGCTCTCTCTCTCTCTCTCTCTCTATATATATATATAGGAGATTAAGTTAATATGGTAAAACTGTCAGTTTAACAGGTAAATAGGAGATTACCTTTTTTTTCTGAATAGGTTGTTTTTCGTGTGTTTATTTGTTCATTGTTTTCATCTCTGTTGTCTACCTAAAAAATCTCCCACTAGCTAGAAATTCAGAATCCATTCTCAGTGTGCTCTTTTACCTCCTTGATTTTTAAAAAAAAATTTATTTACTTATTTGAGAAAGAGAGAGCGCATGCGCACACACATGCATGCTAGGAGGGGGAGGGGCAGAGGGGGAGAGAGGGAGAGAATCTCAGACAGACTCCCCGCTGAGCATGGAACCCAACATGGGGCTCCATCTCATGACCCTAAGATCATGACCTGAGCTGAAATCAAGAGTTGGTCATTTGACCAACTGAGCCACACAGGCACCCCACCTTCTTGATTTTATAACTATTCATGATTCACCCTATGGAATTTGTTTTCCTCATCAAGCACAAATGTGAACATTGTGCTGTTATTTTCAGAATGATCTATCAGCAGTGCTATCCCTCTGAATATCTGTTCATCTTAACTCTATGGCTCTCAGGACATGTGGGGGACAGTGTTTCTGAGAGGAGAGTGCATGTTGGGACAGGTCATTTAGAAGGCTACTGGGAGATCCCTCAAACAAGAATGACATGATTGGGAAATGTCAAAGGAGGCATAAGGAGAGCAGAGATGTCCCACCTAATTGCTTCAAGGGAAGAAAATGACAGCATGGGCAATTTTTGTTATTTAAATAGAGTGTGTGTTTATGTGTGTCAGAAGGACCAAACTACTCAGAGAACCAAAGAAATCTTACCAGATGCTTTTCTAGATACCATAAAACCAACAAAAAGGAGAAAAATATGAAGATGTGGTTTGACTTCACAAAAATAATGTTGAATTTCATCATGTATATGGATGTTTGCTAAGAAAACCAAAATAAATAATAATAATAACTAGCATACACTGAAGCTAGTCACATTTTTAAACATTCTATAAACATTGCCACATTTAATCCTCACAACAACCCTATGAGTTATGGTCAGATAATGTAAGTTGTCCTCAAAGTGACAGAGCTGAAATTAGAAACCAAGTAGTATGATTCCAGAATAGTAGATGATAAACAAATGAAAAACAAAGAAGCAAAAGAAAAAATCAGCTGTGTAAAGATTGCTTGTTGAGAAGTAAAATAGAATGCTAGGAAAAAGAGTGCATAGGTGGCTATTTTTGACTAGGAGTTCAGAGAACCCTTCCCTGAGGTTTCAGCTGAACACTGTATGACAAGAAGCCTGCAAAGCACAGATGAGACAGCTAATGCAATAATTCCTTTATTCCCTATCCTTATTCCCTATTATTGAGTTGAATTGTTGCAAAACATTAAACAGAAATAGCAGGAAGGGGCTTGGTGTGAACCAGAAACAAAGAAAAGGCCAGATCGAAAATGGTACCAGATTGGAGAGGGGGACTCTCAGTTTTATTCCATTGATCTATATGTCTGTCCTTATGCCATCAGTCCTTTGCATTTCCATATGAAATTTAGGATCAGCTTGTCAATTCTGCCAATCACAGCTGGAGTTTTGATAGGGATTGCACTGAATCTGCATATTAATTTGAGGAGTATTTCCATTTTGACAATATTAAGTCTTTCAGTCTATGAGCATGAAATGCCTTATATTTATTTAGGTCTTCTTTAATTTCTTCCAACAATGTTTTGTAGTTTTCAGAGCACAAATCTTGAACTTGAAAATTTTATTCCTAAATATTTTATTCTTTTTGATGCTATAATAAGTGACACTTTTCTTAATTTCATTTTCAAATTATTTATTGCTAGTGTATGGAAAAACAATTGAGTTTTGTATAGTGATTTTATATCCTACAACCTTGCTGAACTCCTTCATTAGTTCTAATAATCGTGTATCTCTGTGTGTTTGTATGTGTATGTCTGTATTCCTTAGAATTTCTATATAAAAGATAATATCATTTGTTAATAAACAGGGCTTTATTTCTTCCTTTCCAGTTTGGATTCCTTTTGTTCATTTTTCCTGCCTAATTACCTAGTTAGAATCTAGTACGGTGTTGAATAATACGTTTTAAGAGTGGTAATCCTTGTCTTTTTTTCTGATATTAATAGGAAAGGTTTCAGTTTTCATCATTAAGTGTGATTTTAGGTGTGGGGTTTTTCATAGATAGCTTTTATCAGTTAAGGAAGTTTCCTTCTGTTGTTTAAGTGATTTTATCATGAAATGATGTTGAGTTTTGGAGTTGGTTTTGCCAAATGATTTTTCTCTATTAAGATAATAATGTGATTTCTTGGGGTTCATTCTTCTGTTAACATAGTACATTATATGGACATTTTCACATGTTAAACAAATTTTACATTCTTGGGATAAGTTCTAATTGATCATTGTGTATGATCTTCTTTTCTATGTTGCTGGATTCTGTTAGCTAATATTTCTTTGAGGCTTTTTTCATCTATATTCTTAAGAAATATGGTCTTGTAATTTTCTATGGTCTTGATATTTTTGTTTGGTTTTGATATCAGAGCAAGCCAGCTTCATGGAATGAGTTGTGAGGTATTCCCTTCTCTTATATTTTGGGATTAGAGTGTAAAGGATTGATACTAATTTTTCCTTTCCTCTATTGGGTAGAATTTACTAGTAAAGTCATCTGGACATGAGCTTTTCTTTATGGAGAATTTTAAATTATTAATTCCATCTCTTTACTTGTTATAGGTCTATTTAGATTTTCTATATACTCTTGATTTAGTTTCATAGTTTGTATTTTTCTAGGAAGATGTCCATTTCTTCTAGGTTATCTAGTTTGTTGGTATTTAGTTGTTTAGAGCATTCCTTTATAATCTTTTTTATTTCTGCAAGGTCAGTACTAATGTCTCCCTTTTCATTATTAATTTTAGTAATTTGAGTCTTCATTTTTTTAAATCTTGGTCAATCTAGCTAAAGATTTGTAAATTTTGTTGATCCTTTCAAAAAAAACCAGTTTATTTTGTTGGTTGTCTGTATTGTTTTTCTATTCTCAGTTTATTTCTGTACTGATCTTTATTATTTCTGTTGAGCAAATTGGCATCTGTTGCTTATCACCAGCAACTGCCTATTACCATAGAAGTCTGTCTAATTGTCTACTGCTTCTTGGTATCAGAGTTGCTAAGGAAAATACGTTGTAGTGAAGTACTAGATGGAACAATGCTTTACTCACATAGGGGAGACAGAGTGAGATCAGCTTCAGCAGTGGGCATAGGTCTTCTCTTCATGTCTCTATCACCAGTGGGTTCCTCCCAGCAGCAGTTGGCTTCCATGCACCCATCCTGTGCTCCAAAAAGACTCTGTCCCCTCCCTTCAGGGAACAGATATAATAGTGGGGTTGGCCAGATGCCATATTATGCACATGCTTGAGCAGTACAAAGGGTCTGAAACAGGGAAAGATATTCCCATACAGGAGTTATAGTCCAGCACAGGCTGTAAGGACTTACTATCTCCTGGTAAGGAAGTGTTCCAGGCCCAAGGCCCATTTTTATGCAGTTGTGTGGGGGTCTGTGGGATTGAAGAGACTGCATGCATAGGAAAGTCATTCCCAACAATTTCCTTTGTTATGTGCTTGGGTTCCAGCTTGCTCTTCTTTTTCTTATTTCTTAAGGTGTAAGGTTAAGGTACTTATTTGAGATCTTTCTTCTTTTTCATTGTAAGCATTTACAGCTCTTTCTCTCTAAACAGTGCATCCCATAAGTTTTGATTTGTTGTACTTTTGTTTCATTCATTTAAAAATATTTTCTAATCCCCTTGCAATTTATTCTTTGACAGATTGGCTGTTTAGGAGTGTATTGTTTAATTTCCACATATTTGTGATTTTCCCAAATTTTCTTTTCCATTGTGGTCAGACAACACACTTTGTATTATTTTAACTCTTAAATTTATTGAGGCTTGGGGACACCTGGGTGGCTCAGTTGGTTAAGCGTGTGCCTTTGGCTCAGGTCATGATCTGAGGCTCCTGGGATTGAATCCCACGTCCCGACGGGGGATTGCTCAGCGAGGAGCCTGATTCTCCCTCTGTCTGCTGCTTCCCCTGCTTGTGCTCTCTCTCTCTGACAAATAAATAAATAAATAAAAATCTTTAAAAAAATCTTTAAATTTATTGAGGCTTGGTTTATGGCCTAACATATGGTCTATCCTGAAGAATGTTTTATGTGTACTTGAAAATAATGCATATTCTGTTTTGTTAGGTGGAGTATTCTAAACATGTCTGTTAAGTCCAGTTAATTTATAGTATTGTTCAAGTCTTCTATTTATTGGCTGATATTCAGTCTATTGTTCAATCCATTATTGAAAGTGGGGTATTGAAGCTTCCAACTATTGTTGAATTGTCTATTTCTCCTTTTAGTTCTGTCAGTTTATTTGCTGTATTTTGGGGCTCTGTTGTTAGATTTATATGCATTTATAATTGTATATGTTCTTGATGGTTTGGCCTTTTTATCATTATACAATCTATTTCTCTTAAGATCTATTTGTCTGATATTAGTGTAGTCACTCCAACTCTCTTTGGGTTATGTTTTGCCTGATGTATCTTTTTTCATACTATTACTTTCAAACTATTCGTGTCTTAGAATCTAAAGTGTTTCTCTTATAGATAATATATACTATATGTATATGTAAAATAATATATATATATATTTTAAAATCCACTCTGTCATCCTCTGCCTTTGATTTTTAGTGTTTAAACTTTTTGTGTTTAATGTAATCAGAAATATGGTAGGAATTATGTCTGCTATTTTGCTAATTGCTTTCTATATGTATTACGTGTTTTTGTACCTGTATTTTTCCATTATTACCTTCTTTTATGTTATATATATTTTTTTCTAGTGTACCATTTAAATTATCTTATTGTTTCTCTTACTATATATTTTAGAAGTCATTTTAATAGTCATTTTCTTGGCAGTTACAACTGATATTCTAACTTAAAGCAATCTAGCTTGGATTAATACCAACTTAATTATCTTTCATGTAGAGGAGTTTTTAATTTTAATGAAGTGAAACTTACTCTTTTTTTCATGGATTGTGCCTTTGGTCTTTCACCTAAAACCTCATTGCCAGACCTAAAGTCACCTAGATTTTCTCTTATGTTCTAGAGGTTTTTTTGTTTGTTTGGTTTTTGTGGGGTTTTTTTAGCAAGGTTTATGATACATTTTGAGTTCATTTTTTGTTTTCACAAAAATGCCGTCACAGCCTGTGTTTTCAGCATAAGACCATTGTCTAGATTTTTTGTTTTTGTTGTATGTGAATGCCCATTTATTCTAACATCATGTTGAAAAGACTATATTTTCTCCATTGGATTGTCTTTGTTCCTTTGTTAAGGATCTACTGACTATATTTGTGTGGGTCTATTTCTGGGCTATCTGTTTTGTTCCATTAATCTATTTGTCTAAGTCTTTCACCAATACCACACTGTCTTGATTACTGTAACTTTATAGAAGACTTGAATTTAGGTAGTATCAGTTATCTAATTTTATTCCTTTTTACCTTGTTGGCTGTTCTGGATCTTTTCACTTTCATAATAAACTCTAGAATCAGTTTGTTGATATCCACAAAGTACCTTGCTGGAATTTTGATTAGGATTTTGTTGAACCTATAAATCAATGTGGATAAAACTGCCACTTTAACAATATTGATTCTTCCTACTCATGAACATGGAATCATGAACATGGAATATTTTTCCATTTATTAGATATCTTTTATTTCTTTCATCAGAATTCTATAGTTTTCCTCATATAGATCTTGTACATATTGTGTACATTTTGATAGAATTATACCTAAATAGGAGTGTTCACTTTTCACTCACTTCTATTATCCATTTAAATGTTTGTGGTGTCTGGGGCACCTGTGTGGCCCAGTTAGTTGAGCTCCGACTCTTGGTTTCAGCTCAGGTTGTGATCTCAGGGTAGTGATCTCAGGGTCCTAGGATCGAGCCCCACATTGGGCTCTGTGCCCAGGGCAGAGTCTGCTTAAGACTTTCTCTCCCTCTCCCTCTGCCCCATGCTCTCTCTCTCAAATAAATAAATCTTAAAAAAAGTAAATGCTTATGATGTTTTATCATTAAGAAAGATTATGTAGAATGGTGCCTGGGTGGCTCAGTTGGTTCGGCGACTGCCTTCGGCTCAGGTCATGATCCCAGGGTCCTGGGATCAAGCCCCGCATTGGGCTCCCTGCTCCGCGGGAAGCCTGCTTCTCCCTCTCCCACTCCGCCTGCTTGTGTTCCCTCTCTCACTGTCTCTCTCTCTGTCAAATAAATAAATAAAATCTTCTAAAAAAAAAGATTATGTAGATATTTTATCTATTTGTGTTTGATACTTCCATTTGATATTTAATATATTGAATATTGATATTTAATATATAAAATGTTTATATTTAGTATATCTAATAACAGTTTGTTAGAGGAAGATGTTAAGTTGCATTCAAATGCCTTTTTGCTGTGCATGAAGATGTTCTTTATCCTTTGACCTAGTCATCAATGAAGGTCCAGGGAAAAAAGTCTACTTGATCATGGTGTCTTCTTTTGGGGAAAAAATCAGGCCCCATTTTTTTTCTTAATTGTGAGAAATATCATATATATGGAAGAGTGCATTATATATATAGCTATATATATATAGCTGTTACATATACAGTGTAATAACCACTCCTCAGGTCAAGAAATAGACATACATAGGGACCCAAAAAAATCCTAAATCACAGTTCTTTGCTTCCTTAAGGTAATCAGAATTTGTGTTTTATATTAATAATTTACTTGGATTTCTTTGTAGTTTTGCCAACCATACATGCATCCCTAAATAATATATTATGGATTACCCATTTTTGAATTTTACATAAATGTACACATTCTTTTATATCTTGCTTTTTTTTCAGTCAACATTACATTTGTGAATTTCTTCCATGTTGTTGGTTTACCTGTGGTTTATTCATTTTCATTATTGTAAATATTTCTTTGGATTAGTATAAGGCAATTTATATATCCATTGTATTAGTATTGTTTCCAGCATTTTTGTTATCATGGTCAGTAATGCTGGAAATATTCTCATGCGCATTATTAAAGCTTCTCTAGAGCATATATTCAAAAGTGGCTTGTAGTGTGTGTGCACCATCAATTTTGTTACATAATACTAAACAGTTTTCCAAAGTGGTTGTAACAGTTTAAACACCCATCATTCAGTGGGTGATGATCTTCCTCATCAATACTTGGTATTGTCAGACACTTTTGTCAAATTAATAGGTGTGTGGAGCTATTTTTTTGTGGCTTAAATTTTAATTTTCTTGAACTCCAATGAATATGAGCATCATTTCATATTGAAATCGGCCCATAGTTGTTTTTTTTTTTTTTTTACTATCTTTATCAGATTCATTAAATACATTAGGAAACATTATCTTATGTCCTATAATAATAATTTTATGGAAGTCTGATATCTAAGACAAGTTTTCTTATGTCTCTAATTGTATGACTTTTAAAGGAGGGGGGCTTGTAAGTTTGTTATGTGATTTTTAAGATTACCATATAAGTAATATATGAACATGGCAAAAACAAAAACAAAACTCAAGTAGCAATGAAAGACATAAAATGGAAAGCAAATTATTACTACTCCTAGTCCCACTCTCCAGAGTGACCACTTAAAACTCTTCCTGCATTTAGTTCTTCTGGTTTTTATTATCCTAAATAATTTCACTACTCTATTTTTTTTATTTATAAGTTTAAACAGTAACTCTTAACCACAAACTATCAAAGATGGGAAATTTACTCTCTTAAACTACCTCTGATGCCTCTCCCAGACTGCTCTTTGCAAACTTAGTTTTGTTTCTTCTAATTCTTACTTTAAATAATAACCCTGTATTCCTCTTACCTCTTCACCCTCACCCTCCAAACTATCAACTATATTATTTTTACATTGTTGAGGTTATTACTAAGTACACATTCTATTCTTAGAATTGTAATTGCCTTCCATGTTTGTCTATTGATATAGCACAACAACATTTGTAAACTCATTAATGGTTTTTAAATCATGTTATATTTTTTTAATTGAATTCAGTGAGGAATCACAAAAAAAAATGATTTGCAATGCAATTAAGGTGATGACATTAAATTTGGTCTAGTGGAAAAGCATGTAACTGGTGCCAAGGTCAGATAGACTTTTTCTGTTTTTACACTCAATCAGTTGTCCAAAGTCAAGGATAGCAAGAGAAGAGAACAAAGTGAAACCTGCTAACCTATTTCCACTGAATTTCCCTTCCTCCTTTTATGGGCCCAGCACGCTTCCGCTGCGCCACTCTGCTCTGCTCCCTTCCTCCTTTTAAACATGCCATCTCCTTCCTTGAAGCATCTCTAGAATGTCACTGTTAGGACGGCCTCTCTACTGAACATTTGTGCGTACCTATGCTTCTACTGCCTTCACTCTGTGTCACATATGCAAATCTTCTTTTTCATGAAATTCATCAAAATCTCTATCTCAGGGGTGCCTGGGTGGCTCAGTCGTTAAGCGTCTGCCTTCGGCTCAGGTCATGATCCCAGGGTCCTGGGATCAAGTCCCGCATCGGGCTCCCTGCTCCGCGGGAGGTCTGCCTCTCCCTCTCCCTGCCACTCCCCCTGCTGTGCTCGTGCACTCTCTGTCTCTGACAAATAAAGAAATAAATAAAATCTTAAAAAAAAACTCTATCTCATCTTCTCATTGCTATTATAGATTTATTTCCTTTTATAGCTCTTCATTAAAACATCAATAGTATTTGGAGTGGTTAACGAAAGTATTCATCATCCTAAAGTAAAAGATTTTTATCTTTGAACATTCAGAAAGTTGCCTAAAAACTTAATTTGGCTTCTTAGTTTTCAGCCGGTCGAGATTCAATACTTGCTGAAAGTCCTTTAATGCATCCCTACAAACAAGGCTATCACTAGACAAGTAAAAATCATATGCTTCCCTAACAAGTATAAGAATTTGAGATCTGGCATAAACATGAATAGGGTTCTAGACATAGCTTATTTTGTAAAGCAGAAATGGATAAAGGCTATTGTAAAAGATAGATTCAGAAACCTCTCAGGATCAAGAGTAATACATCTAAGTACCAAGAAGTAGGAATTTAAAAAAAAATAATAATAATTTTCTTTGGTTTACTTTTCACATTATTTTTTTCTCTCTGTCACACTGTTTTGCAGGGAAGCTTCAATTCTAGGGCAGACTTCCCCAGTTCCTCCTCTTACACACATCTCACTTCCCCTTGGTAGTAGCCCTGCTGCAGTCTGGTAGTAGCCCTGCTGCAGTCTGGTAGGGGGATTATATAGGAAGAAAGAGTCTCTACCAACCAGTATGGACATTATAGCTTCCCATATCCCATAATGAGCAGTTTGAACTACTATCACAAATGTGAGAAATATGGACGTTTTGACATTTCTTTTGAGGGTTCCCTTCCAGTAAGCTGTACTAATGCTTACTGGACTCTTAGTCCCAATACCTTGTTATCAAACATGCACTTAAATTCATGTGGCATCACCAATGTCAAAGGATCCATGTACCAGAAAAGGGTATAAAAATCTTACAATGAAAATGAGGAAAAAGAGGATGCAGTCTTTGACCTTCTAAAATCCCTAAACTGGAAATGAAGGCAAATGTGACTCAGACCTCCCTCTTCTCAGATAAGGAAGTGGAGGATGTTAGTGAGCTAAGTGACTAAACTCTGGGAATGAGGCAACAACTACGTTAATTTACAACTTTGAACTGAGTTTGACTCATCCAAACTTTATATAAAAAAAAAAACAAAACCCTCTGTTGGAAACTACCTGAGACTGACAACACCCAGATCTATAAAATGTTCTCAAAATTAATTTTAATGTGATAATTTTTGAAAACCACTTCATTTCACCAAGTTGATGGGTGATATTCTCCAAGTCCCCATTGTCACCAGCTCCCCAAATCAGATATTTCTGTGCCTGCACCAGCTCACACCCAGTGTCAGAGTGGGCAGCCTTTTATCACTTAATGCTACCAAACAAAACAGAGAAAATGATAACCAATGATAAGTCAGTTTGTGTGTATTTAACACATCATCCCTAATTAAAAAGACATTAGTCTTATAATTTGAAAGAAAATGCCCCCAACTACTTATGAGTCATATAATTTGTAGTAGCTTTATCATTGAATACTTGTTGAATAATTTGGAGAAAGAAGACTAAAGGATGACTGAATTATTGTCTTTTAAATGTAATAACATCGGGCACCTGAGAGGCTCAGTCGGTTAAGCATCTTAAGCATCTGCCTTCGGCTCAGGTCATGATCCCAGGGTCCTGGGATTGAGCCCAGATTTGGGCTCCCTGCTAAGCGGAGAACCTGTTTCTCCCTCTGCCCCTCCCTCCTGCTCGTTATCTCTCTCTCTCTCTCCTCTCAAATAAATAAAATCTTTAAAAAAATAAATGTAATATCATCATTTGAAATGTTCAGCATTATTTCACATACATTATTTTATTCAATCCTCACAACATCATAAATAGGTAAGTCATAATAACATACTGGCTAAGAGCTTGGCATGGGAGTCAGAGAGACTTGGGCTTATATCTAAGTCCTGTATTTAATAGCTTTGTGATCTTGGATAGGTTACTTAATCTTTCAAAGTCTATATTTCTTACGCAAAATGAAGTGATTAATGATATTTACCTCATAGGATTGGTTTGAGAATTGAGTATATGAACATAATACTGCAATTATAACACCTAATATATTTTAACTGTCACGATCACCTATTTCTTTTTCATTGTATCATAATCATTATCATTATTTCAGAGATCAAGAAATTGAGCCTGAGAAGGTAACTGTCTTTTCTAAATAGACATAAATAAGTAGTACGAGCCATGACTAGAGACCAGTTCCTTTCTTTCTTTTGACAAGGTTTTCTTTTTAAATATATGAAGAGTTTTTCTCAGAGAATAGATCCTGACTAATAATCTTCTAGGGCTATGGTAGTTAAATTTAACTAAGAGAAATTGCATTTAGGGTATTAGGTGGCATTTAAATATGCTTGGATGCACTTTGAAAGTGTTGTTCTTTCTTGTTGAATTTTAAGAAAAGACATAGGTACAGCCTTCCCTGTATAATTATTTATGCACTTGGAGACAAGTAGCTGGACAAAATTTTCTTTTAAGGCTAATTTTGGTTTTCTAATTCAATGAGCATTTTCCTGTGAATAGACATTCCACAGAAGCCTAGGTTTATTTTCTAGTTTGGATGGTAATGATTTTAGTTGATCTTACTTATCTTAGATATCAAGAGCTAAACATCTCTTTTTTTATAGCTGGAAATATTTTATTTTATAGCTTGGAAATATTTCCAATAAGCAATTATTTTAGGGTCCCAAGAATCCTTAGTTTCTAGACCTATATTATTTTTCTGTTGCTGCATAACAAATTACCACAAACTTAGTATCTACCACCCATTTGTTACCTTATAGTTCTATAAGTCAGACATCTGCCAAGATGTGGCTGGATTCTCTGCTTAGGCTTAAATCAAGTTGTCAGCTGGCTGCATTCTCATCTGGAGCATAGGGCCCTTTCCTAAACTCATTCTGTTGTTGACAGAATTCAGTTCCTTATAGCTATAGGACTGAGGTTCCCATTTTCTTGCTGTGTCTGCCAGGACTGCTCTCAGCTCATAGAGGCACCTCATATTCTTGTCCCCTAACCCCCTCCATCTCAGCAACAGAGAACCTCCCTCTCACATTTCAAATCTCTTCAACTGTTTCTACTGCTCCCAGCCAAAGAAAACTCTGCTTTTAAAGCATTTCCATGATAGGTTAGGTCCACCCAGATAATATCCCTTTTGAGTAACCCAAGGTCAACTAATTAGTAATCTTAATTAAATCTTCAAAAATTTTTCTTGAAATATAAGATAACATAATCACAAGAGAGGTATTTTTTTTTTTTTTAGATTTTATTTATTTATTTGACAGAGAGAGAGCACAAGCAGAGGGAGGGGCAGAAGGAGAAGCAGGATCCCCACTGAGCAAGGAGCCCGATGCTGGACTCGATCCCAGGACCTTGGGATCATGACCTGGGCTGAAGGCAGATGCTTAACCAACTGAGCCACCCAGGCATCCCACAAGAGAGGTATTTTAACATATTCATAGGTTCTGCCCATTCCTATGGGGAGAAGATTATACAGGGCAAGGATCATTGGCCACCATTTTAGAAGTTTGCCTAGTATAAGAGCCTGAGGATCCGGGACAAACAAATGTAGGCTTCTGAAGCTGAGTATCTTTTTTTTTTTTTTTATGTTATGTTAATCACCATACATTACATCATTAGTTTTTGATGTAGTGTTCCATGATTCATTGTTTGCGTGTAACACCCAGTGCTCCATTCAGTACATGCCCTCTTTAATACCCATCACCAGGCTAAGCTGAGTATCTGTTTCATCAACTTCTGTTCTCAAACCAACTCTCTTCCCAACTTCCTCTTTCCATAATTGTCATCCAGGTTTAGCATAAGTTCCATTAACTTTACTTTCAAATATATTTTATATGTTTTCTCTGTAGAGTTATAATGTAGTTATAGACATATCATCCATGCACTACTGCAATCTACTTTCTACTCTTTCTCAATCTTAGCTCTCACCTCTCTCCAGGACTGAAACCATCCTACAAAACAATGTCTGTGAAGGGTATTATACTAATTTAAAAACAATCAATAGGTTCTCTTTTCTATAGCATCAAATCAAACCTTCATTGGAGACTTTTAAGGCCATTAGCAATATGGTCTCACCTATAAATAACCAGCCTTATTTGTACTTCCTACCCAATCCATATTCCCTATATTTGCCCTATCTAGACTGGTTTGTGCATTGCCTCACAACACAATATTATGATTCCTGTCAATTTTATTCCTCTATATGAGATGATCCTTTGTCTTATTTTTTTTCTCTTCCCTCAAGGCAAGAAGTAAGTCTAGTGCCTCCTTAAGACTTTCCTTTATTCCTGATATTTTGATATATGATAGTCTTCTCTCCTTAATTAGATTAGAACTTATTTCCCTAATTATGTTATAAAGTACTCACAAGTAGATATATCTGTGTCTTAGAATTTTGTGCTGATATATACTTGTCCCTCAAAATATGCATGCTAATTACTTTCTCTTAATAAGAAAATGATCAAGTCAAAGTCAAAATCTATTACTGGGAAATACATGTCTACAAAAAAAACTGACTTAAAATGGCTGTTCTCTGCACATAAAACATACCAGAAGATTGAAGCATTAAATACCTTTGCTTGAGATATTTAGGTAAACCCTAATGAAACTGCTGATTACTTGGCTAATTGCCACCAAGTGGTTTTAAACTGAATTATATAAATAATGCCTCAATTTTCTATTCCTTTGCTAGTAGAGATCCTAGGAACAGAACATTAGACCCATATCTCAGTTTACAAAGAAGAGTATCTGAAACTATATTTACATCCAATTTTGCAATTTTCAAAGGACTCTTGTGTTGAAGGAAGGAATGTCTTTAACAGTAGTCCATCTTTAATCATTATCTCGTAAAACCTCTATTTGGTATTTGGAATTTTTGGCCATCGATTCAATATTGAAATTATCTTTCTCTATAATGGCTTCTATAATATTGTTTTCTTCTGGATCTCTTTATATTTCATTTCATATATCTCTGGCCTTACCAGTCTCCATCCTTCTTTGGATACACCATAAAAATAGGTGATCTTCAAGATTCTGTTCTTGATATTCCTATTATCTTTTTCATTTTTATTTTTTACCTGAAAATCATCTCTGTTAAAATCATCTCTATGATTTTAATAACTACTTGTATTTTAACATTTACTTGTAATTCCGGACTTGACTTTTCTTTGGCTCAGATTTCTATCTCCAACTATTGTTCATTCCTGTACAGATACCCTGTAGCCTCTTCAACTCAACAGTGTGTCTGAAACAGAATTCATAATACTTGATTTCTGCTTTCTTCCATATTTCTCACTTCAGTTAATGGCATCACAATCCTCTTAGTCACACAATTTAGAAACTGTAAACATCTGCCACTTTTCCCCCATGCTTCACTACCCACCCACCGCCATTTCCACACTGTTTTCAAATTTGTCTTTTGCCTACAATATTCTTTCCACTGTAGAAACCTATTCATCTTTTAGGTCTAATTTCATTAAACCTCCCAGCTACTCTGCACACCTGAATAAATGATTCAATATTCCTGCAAACTTCCATAGCATCATGGTTCTTACTTAACTTTGGATATAATTGTTTCATATATATTAGCATCCTTCAACTTACAACAAATTCCTTAAAAGGCACATCATTCCTGTGTCCCTTCAACTTAGCTCTGTGCCTTTGGCACAATAAATGCTCAACAGTTGTTTCTTGAATTCTCTGTGTCCCTGAATGCATTACAATATAACTTTCTTATTCAAAAAACAGTAACTCTTTCTCAATCTTATACCTGAAGTAGCATTTTCTATCAAGGGACTTTCTAAATTCTTGATGAAACTACACTTTTTTATATAGCTTCAAAATTCTTCACTGGGTTGACCAGACAAGGTTGATGATCTGCTTTGTAATGCCAGCAGTTAATTATTAATTAAATTAAACTTATGAGTCAGTCCTTTGATCATTAGTGCCGGCATGTTCTTCCCGTTTTTGAGAGAGGCAGTGTTTTTTTTTTTTTTTTTCCAGTTTGTCCTGAATTATTCTTAAATAAATCAAAGATTTCACAAGTTCCCAAGAGAAACTAACTATATATCTGCAGTAATAAAGCTTTAGATAATTTTTAAAATCCCTTCCCTTAGAATTCAAGGCTGAAGTGTGTCTCTTATGAATCCTAATACTAATATTTTGATCTTCCATTGTGACATGACATTATTTCCTTTAAATATTTTTGTACAACTTTAGGGAATTTTTCGGTTCCTATTATCTATTTTCATCTTCTTTCATAAAGGAAAGTATTTTATGTTCATAATATCTACTTTCCTAGCCATTATATGGTGTGCCCATGGTAATTGGAAAGATTCTTTCTTCCAGGGGTACTTGTGGAGAGTTCTGAAAGCATTCCTCCTAATGGACAGTCTCCTGATGATATATCCTTTTCAAGAGATGTTTGAGATGATACTCAAAATATATTCTTCGCCTTGGTTTTGACTTATATATAACATCTTAGCTTCAACAATGTCACAAAATTTTATTCAAACCTTTATTTTTAACCTAGTATGTAAATCCATCCTATTTTTAAAACCAAATAAAGCATACTTTCATCCTATTCATCTCTACTTGACAAGACCCTAGTCTTACTCATTTTTTAAAGCAAATTTAACAACAGGAAAAGATACAACTTGGTACGTTTAGTTTAAAATTTCTGATTTGTATTTGTAAAAGTCAAAATATGCTTTGAGTATCATAGCTATCATTTTATTTTCATTAAACTAGTGAGTATAGTTCTTGCTGGCATTACCTGTAGTTGATGTGTCTATATATATAGTCTTATTTTTATTATCACTTTCATTACTGAACTTGTGGTAATATTTTATACCCAGGGCAACAATTATTAAAGTATGTTTCATATTGTTGTCCTCTATTAAACTGGTGAATGATTTCATATGTATAAGATAATTGACTAGGAAGAAAAAATTGGGCTGGTGAGTTTGCTAAGAGACACACAAGATCAACATGCCCATTTGGTTTATCCAACCTAATTTTTGTTTGTTTGTTTTTTGGGGTTATTTTGGTATTGCATTGGCTTCTTTCTTTGGAAGCTCCATAAACACTGGAGGAAATGCTATCAATTGCAGTAACATCTGAGCTTGGTGAAGGGTGAGGAACAAGCATTATCTTTTCCAGGTTAAATAAATTCACTTATGCATTCAGTTGTTTTTTAAGTGCCAATAATGTGCCAGTCATTGGTAATAAGTAATAAACAACACACCCTCGACTTTGCAGTCTGCTCAATATTATTTTTCCTAAAACATATGTTCTACTCCACACCTAAAAGTATGAGACACAAATGCTTTCTCCTGACCAAGACTAACTATGCTTTACATCAATAAGCTACTTTTGAGTACCTCTGGGTAAACTAACATCACTCAGACATAAGTAGAAGAATTCAAGCCACTAAAAAAATATGGTCATTTCAATTGCCACCTCTTATATCAAGATCACTAATGCCCAGGAACCTGCATAAGCTGCACTGGTTGAACATTGCAGAACTCCAAGGGGTATTGTTTATATTATTAGGATATCAGGACACTGCTCACACAAATTACAATCTGCATGGCCAAATTCTCCAACCCAAATGCATCTTTTTCAGACACTTCTTTCATGGCCTTTCAGGATCAAGAGTTACTAGGTTATTGCTCATTTCAATTTGTTGGTGCTTTTTGAGCTCCTGTTGTGGTCAGAATCAGGGCACTTCTCTTCATGGAGTAATAGAGAGATATAAAGATAAATAACACATAAATGTATGGTTTAATGGGCAACGTTAGAGTCTAATGATTTCCTTTGCGGACTCCAGATCCCAATGAAGCCACAAACAAGTTGAGTTAATAACTGCATCTCCTTTCTCAGGGATTCTATCTTAACAAATGTGTTCAGTTTGGCCAAGAACTGGCAGTGACATTTACTTAATACAAGCCCTTTGGAGAATCTGTGCTCTTTCACTAGTCACTTAGCAAACATTACCTTTGTATTCCCTTGGTGCTTCCTGATCTCAAGAATAGGAGACCAGAAGGACACTAAACAATTGCCTTACCAACTTCCTAAAGAGAAAACTTCACTTCATTGCTAGGCTACAGTGCTAAGTAAACTTACATATTTCAGGATGGGAACTGGCCTGAGGATCCAAGTGGTGATTGTCTCATAGAATTGCAATGGTGGCGTGCCTGGGTGGCACAGTGGGTTAAGCGTCTGACTCTTGGTTTCGGCTCAGGTTACGTGATCTCAGGGTGGTGATACAGAGCCCCACATCGAGCTCCATCCTCAGAGTGGAGTCTGCTTCAGATTCTCCTTCCTTCTCCTTCTGTCCCTCCTACTCATGCGCTCTCTCTCTTTCTCTCTCTCTGTCTAAAATAAATAAATCTGTAAAAAACAACAAAAAAAAGAATTGCAGTGGCAACATTGATAATTAAAACAAGCAAAATGAAAGGTGTTGACATTCTCTCATGGCCATCTGTGACTTCTTTGTGCTGGTACTTAGTGTTCAGAGGGGAACTGGATATTTGAATTGGCTCTCAGTTTTGCAGTGAAAAGTGAAGGAAAGCATTCTTCTGCTAATGCCTGCTTGTTGTATTTTTTGTCTCTAAACAACATGGTTAGAAATTATGATATTAGGGGTGCCTGGGTGGCTCAGTCGTTAAGCGTCTGCCTTCGGCTCAGGTCATGGTCCCAGGGTCCTGGGATCGAGCCCCACATGGGGCTCCCTGCTCAGCGGGAAGCCTGCTTCTCCCTCTCCCGCTCCCCCTGCTTGTGTTCCCTCTCTCGCTGTGTCTCTCTCTGGCAAATAAATAAATAAAATTAAAAAAAAAAAAGAAATTATGATATTAAATCATTTTAAATTCCATTGCCATACCACATTTCATTTCATATGTTTAGCACTTTGAAATATCATACCTTAATTGTAAAATTACATTTGCTATCTTGAGCCAAGCATTCTTTTATTATAGTGGTAACCTTAAACCTTTAATTTTTAATAGGATTCTCAGATTTTTATTTTGCTATGAGAAATTATGAAACATGATCTGACTTGTTTTAGTTGAGTTTCAACATTTTGTAAAAAGAAATAAAAGTGATTTTTATTTCCTTTTAGATGTTACAATAATTGTGCAGCATGATCAGAAAGGAATGTGATATTCATGACTAGAATAAAAGATTATAGACATTTTAGGGCATGAATAATAACAAATATATTAAAACACATAAAAGCATAATTATGTTGAATCACATGGAATGCTATTTTTAGTAGTATAAAACATGGTCAAATTTTGGCAAGTTTATTTGGCTCAACTTATATTAGGAGATTCTTTACATTCCTGCTACCTAGTTTTATTCAGATAAAATTGTGTAATCGTAATAAAAAGTGCATAATAGTAATAGTAACTCCAAGTTACTCTAAGACCTTAGAACCTAATGTAAGTTCTTCTGTGTCTTCACTTAATGCCTGCTTTCAGGCTATTTGACTATGCAGTAAGTGTATCTTAAAATGGTTATGAATGGAAGAAGGAAAACAATATTAACTAATTTAGTTACTTAAAATGAAAGTTCAGTATTTTTTTTAATTTTTTATTGTTATGTTAATCACCATACATTACATCATTAGTTTTTGATGTAGTGTTCCATGATTCATTGTTTGTGCATAACACCCAGTGCTCCATGCAGAACGTGCCCTCTTTAATACCCATCACCAGGCTAACCCATTCTCCCACCGCCCTCCCCTCTAGAACCCTCAGTGTGTTTTTCAGAGTCCATCGTCTCTCATGGTTCGTCTCCCCCTCCGATTCCCCCCCCCTTCATTCTTCCCCTCCTGCTATCTTCTTCTTTTTTTTTTTTCTTAAGATATAATGTATTATTTGTTTCAGAGGTACAGATCTGTGATTCAACAGTCTTGCACAATTCACAGCGCTCACCATAGCACATACCCTCCCCAGTGTCTATCACCCAGCCCACCCATCCCATCCCTCCCACCCCAACCCTGAAAGTTCAGTATTTTTAAAAATCCAGAAGTTAGGGCACCTGGGTGGCTCAGTTGGTTAAGCGTCTGCCTTTGGCTCAGGTCATGATCCCAGGGTCCTGGGATCAAGTCCTGCATCAGGCTCCCAGCTCCATGGGGAGTCTGCTTCTCCCTCTGCCCCTCTCCCACCATGCTCTTGCTCTCTCTCTCTCAAATAAATAAATAAAATCTTTAAAAAAAAATCTAGAAGTTATGGTGAAGAAGTGGTTAGGACTATGAATTAAACCAGGTTTTGGGGATTATCTGGATTTACTTACGTGTTCTACTCTGTCCCTGATCACCAAATATAATAGATATTTGAGTAGGATGTAAAATGAGTATGTTTCCAGATAAGATCAAGATGATATTAAGTTTTTTTAGAATATCTGTAGATTTTTAGCTGAAGAAAGAAAGTGCTTTGCTATAGGCTGAGTCCTTCTCAGAATCAATAATTTCTCATTGCAGTTGTCACCGGCAGTCTTTGTGACATGAACAAGTCCCTTAACCTCTGTAGAAGCATTTTATTTGTGTACTGTACCAATGACTCTTAGTGCACACACAAAATTTACACCTCCTTACCAATAATTCTGTGGTTCCTAGGAACCCACCCAGTGGTTGGGAACCACTGGATTAGAAAAGCTCTGTTAACCCTTTTTGGTCTCACATTCTCTCTCTCTTTTTTTTAAGATTTGTTTATTTATTTATTTTTAGAGAGAGAGAAAGAGAGAGCACAAGTGGGAGGGGCAGAGGGAGAGGGAGACAGAATCTCAAGCAGACTCCTCGCTGAGCATGGAGCCTGACGCCAGGCTTGATATCATGACCTTGAGATGACCATCTGATCTGAAACCAAGAAGAGTCAGATGCTTCACTGACTGCATCACCCAGGTCCCCCCAACACACCTTTTTTTTTTTAAAGACTCTTATTAATCGAAGAGGAATCAACAACAATTGAGGAAAAGCAAACAAACTAGAAATCTGAAAACATGAAATTGAGACTAACCACTCAAGCTGATAATTATGTAGGAATTTTTTTTGTTCATTTGACTGGTAGCCAGAAACCAGAGACAGTGAAATTGATGAGCCAGAGTGTCCTGCTGGTGTTGGCTGCAGTGTGAAAGGAAATAATCCAGATAATTGTTTAATTGGATGCTACTTGAAAAAGAAGCTGGAACTCCCCAAGGATCATGGTCCAGAGTAAACATCTTTTCAATCATATTGGTTAAATAAGAACCCAAGGATGTTGCATTGATGGCCAGCATTTATGAGGTTCCATTTTCACTGCCATGAAAATATTCCTTTTAACTGTTCCCTGCCAGTTCTTGTCAGTCTCTGTCAGTTTTACTTTTCAATGTCAAGTATTTTTGGATGATAATTTTCCAATATTATACTTGTAATGAAAAAGGAAAATAAATGAAATCCTTAGCTACACAGTTACAGGAGGATAATATTCAAGAGCTTCCTATGAGAGGCAATCTATACAAAGGTTATGACACAGATCATCATAAGTCAGCCTGGATGCGAACCATTTTATATCACTTATATCTTATTATATTTTATTTAACTTATAAAGTCTGTAACCCAGATGAACTTTCTGTGACTCAGTTTCTGCATTTGTAAATTGGGGGTGGTGATAATGGGGTTTTAGTAAGGATTATACAAGTTAATTTGTGTAAAGTGTTTATACCAATGCCTGGCATGTTATAAGTGGCACATAACTGTAATAATAATTTACTACCATTGCTGTTTCCTTTGTAGCTGTTTCACATAAGAGTGACTGTTTTTGTATAATCTGAGTCATGGTTCTTTTAAATTGGTGTTCTGACTGAATTATCATAGCATGGTAAAGTCTATCAATTTTACAAGTAGTGGCTGAGAAAAACAAACCACATGCAATACATTTCCTTTTGTAGCTCTATCTAGAGAGGGGGCTAAGTATCATTTTAGAAATGGAACAACCAATTAATGTATTTTGGTCTCTCTTTTTCCTTTCCTTATTCCATTTGCTTGATACTTTATTTTTAGGGCTCTTTCTCTGAGCTGTATACCCTCATATTTAATGATTGTCATTTTTATTCTTTTTATAGTAGTAAATATTAAATACCAGGCAGAATACTTCCTTTAATTTCCCTTTGGAGTAATAAGAAATTACCAATAACTTTTTCTTGATATCTGCAGCAATACTCTCTGTCAAATCAGAAGTACTTAAGAAAGCCAGGAAAACGTCTATGAAAAGCTCTTAGAGTATTATATATTGGATAATTGAAAATATATCAAATAAAACAAATATCCAAGAGATGAACTTAGGAAGCTTTCACACAACAGGCATTATGATAAATTCCAAGTACCAAAAAGTTTTAAGATTAATTTTAATGATTGTATTCACTATGAGATTATTAGCATGAATAAGAATAATTCCTTTGTAAATCTTGAAAGAGATGAGGTTTCTGATGGCTCAGCAAACACTTATTCCAAACTTCCAGATTTTGACACTTAAAAATGTGCCTCTGAATATTTAATTTTACATTACCAGTTTACATATTTAGACCAATGAAGTAACATTAGAGTATGAACTCCTGTGTAATCAACTGTCTTCACAAAATGAGATCCAGGTATCTCTCAGAAAAAGTACAGGGGTGATATTAAAAATACTAACCTGTAGACTTCTGGAGAAGATGGTGGAGTAGAAGGATCCTAAGCTTACCTCATCCCATGGATACAACTAGATAACACCCACATCAGTGTAAATAACCCAGAAAATGACCTAAAGACTGGCAGAACAGACTCCACAGCTAAATGTAGAGAAGAGGCCACATCAAAGAGGGTAGGAAGGGTAGAGATGTGGTCTGGGGCCAAAGGGACCTGCATGACTTTCCCTAAGAGGGAGAGACATAGGGGGCATGGAGAGGGGAGAGAAGCAGACACTCACACCAAGCACCCTAGGCACCAGGGACCCAAATGGGGAAGACAAATTTCTATAATATTTGGCTTTGAAAATCAGAGGGGCCTAACAATCAGTCAGACTTAAAATATGGAACATTAAAAATCAGTAGGCTAGGCTCTGGGAGAGCCAGGAGGGCAGAGCCCCCACCTGTAAAGAGACAGCACAACAAATAGTCCTGCTGAGATACAGCATAGAAGCAGCAGTTTGAAAAAGGCCTGGGGTACACAGAAAGGATATTTATTTACTAATCTCAGAGCATGTTCTGGAGGGACAGGGATCTTTGGGAGATCCCTCTAAGAACAAAAGAACTGGTGGGCACCTTTTCCCTCCATGGCCCCACAGCCTAGATACAAGGACACCTTCAGGAACCAGCACCGAGCAACACTCTCCACCTAGCGTGCTAATAGTGCGTACCACCCATGCTCACATCTGTGGATCTGTCCCCTCCAACCCAGCTGGCCTAGCAGGAGTTTACCCTGGTGGCTGCAGGTCCTCTCGCTCAGTGGATGAGAATGGACTTTGCTGGCACCACATGTCATGCCCCCTCCAATATGCCCTTGTTCACAGCCCATTCAAACTGGTGCCACAAGCCTGGCAATATGCAAACAGCTCCACCAAAGGCCATCACCACTCCAAAGTGACTCCTGCCCCAAGGAGAGGAGAAGATAACCACACACACACCAGTCTAACTGAAGGCACTACCACCAGCGAAAGTTTCTCAAGGGACAACACAGAGAAAGCACCCTGCAGTTCAGTGCTACTGTGTCTCTGGCAAATGCCTGGTCTGAGTCAACTTAAGCGCAAGGCAGCCCCAGACTGGCCAACTAACAACACAGGGACCAAACCCTGCCTACAGTAGACAAAGAGAGCCATTGCAGATGAATGGATGGAAGGCAAATGTGGCTCAGCCAAAACAGTAGGGCTCATGCAACACACACAGAGGATACCCCTGAAGTGCCAGGTTCTGGTGAACAGGGGACATTGCGCTGCAGGGCAGGACCTCTTCCTCATAAGGGCACTAAACTCAAAGCAGGAGATGTAGCTGACTTTGCTAACACATAGAAGCAGACACAGAATTAGACAATATGAGGAGACAGAGGAATATTTCTCAAATGAAAGAACAGGAAAGAATCACAGTAAAAAAAGCTAAACAAAATGGAGATAAATAATAATAAAGTAATGGTCATAAAGATATTCACTGGATTTGAGAAAAGAATGCAGAACCTCATTGAAATCCTCAACAAAGAGATAGAAAACATCAAAAAAGAACCAATCGCAGATGAAAGACTCAGTAATTGAAATTGAAAATATCCTACATGGAATAAATAGTAAACTAGAGGAAGCAAAAGAATGGATCAGTGACTTTGAGGACAGAGTAATGAAAAGCAATCAAGTTGAACAAGGAAAGACAAAAAATAATAATAAAAAATGAAAATAGACTTAGAGAACTCAACAACACCACCAAGCATAATTACATTTGCATTATAAGGAACCCAGACGAGAAAGAGAGAAAAGGAAGCAGAAAATTTATTTGAAGATATAATAGCTAAAAACTTCAGAAATTTGGGGACAGAAATAGATATCTAAATCCAGGAGGCACAGAGAGCCCTCAAAAGAATCAACCCAAGAAGGTCCAATACCAATAGTCATTAAAATGACAAAAAGTAGTGATAAAGAGAGAATTTTAAAAGCATCAGGAGAAAAGAAAATAGTTACATACAAAAGAAACCCCATAAGGCTATCAGCTGACTCTTCAGCAGAAACTTTGCAGAACAGATGGGAGTGGTGTGATATATTCAAAGTATTGAAAGAGAAAAACCTGCAACCAAGAACAGTCTATCCAGCAAGGCTATCATTCAGAATAGAAGGAGAAATAAAGAATTTCCCAGACAAACAAAAGGTAAAGGAATTCATGAGCACCAAATCTGACCTACAAGAAATATTAAAGGGAACTCTTTGAGTTGAAAGGAAAGGCCACAATTTGGAGTAAGAAAAGTAGGAAGCACAAAAGCATTAAAATTAAGTATATCTATAAAAATCAGTCAAGGGACTCAAAAATAAAAGGATGTAAAGTATGACACCATATACCTAAACATGGAGGGGTGAGGAGTAAAGAATGAGTTCAAATTTAAGTGACCCTCAACTTAATATAGGCTGCTATATGCATAAGATGTTGTATATAAACCTAATGGTAACCACAAATTTTAAAAAACAATAGTAATAGACATGCAAAAAATGAAGAGAAAGGAATCTATCACTAAAAAGAGCCAGCAAACTGTGAGAGAAGAAAAGAAGAGAAGAAAGGAACAGAGGAGAAGTACAAAGAAACCCCATAAAACAAGTAATAAAATGGCAATAAGTACATACCCATCAATAGTTACTTTGAATGTAAATGGCCTAAATGTTCTAAACAAAAGACATAGGTAATGGAATGGATAAAAAAGCAAGAACTATCCATAAGCTGCCTACAAAAGACACTTCAGACCTAAAGGCACATGCAGATTGAAAATGAGGGGAGGAAAAGGATTTATCATGCAAATGAAAGTAAAACTTTCACTATTTGCAGATGACATGATACTATATGTAGAAAACCCTAATAACTCCACCAAAACACTACCAGAACAGATAAATGAATTCAGTAAGCTCACAGGATACAAAATCAATATACAGAAATCTTTTCCATTTTTTATACTAATAGTGAAGAGGCAAAAAGGAAATTAAGAAAATCTTATTTACAATTGCACCAAAAAAATAAAATACCTAGGAATAAACTTAACCAAGGAAGTCAAAGACCTATACTCTGAAAACTATAAAACACTGAAAAAAAGAAATTGAAGAGAACACAAAAAATAGAAAGATAGTCCATGCTCATGGATTATAAAAACAAATATTGTTAAAATGGCCACACTACCCAAAGCAATCTACAGATTTAATGCAATCCCTATCAAAATAGTAACAGAATTTTTCACAGAACTAGAACAAAGAATCCTAAAATTAGTATGGAACTACAAAAGACCCCAAATAGCCAAAACAATCTTGTAGAAGAAGAACAAAATGGAGGTATCACAATCCCAGATATCAAGATACACTACAACACTATAGTAATCAAAATAGTATGGTACTGGCACAAAAATGACACATAAATCAATGGAAAAGAATGGAAAGCCCAGAAATAAACACAAGATTATGTGGTCAATTAATTTTGGACAAAGGAGGCAAGAATATGCAATGGGAAAAAGACAGTCTCTTCAACAAATGGTGTTGGGAAAACTGGACAGCTACATGCAAAAGAATGAAACTGGACCACTTTCTTACACTATATACAAAAATAAACTCAAAATGGATTAAAGACCTACATGTGAGACCTGAAACCATAAAAATTCCAGAAGAGAGCACAGGCAGTAACTTCTCTGACATTGACTATAGCAACATTTTTCTAGATGTCTCCTGAGGCAAGGAAAACAAAAGCAAAAATATACTATTGGGACTACATCAAAATAAAAAGCTTCTGCACAACAAAGGAAACAATCAACAAAACTAAAAGACAACCTATTGAATGGGAGAAGATATTTGCAAATGACATATCTGATAAAGGGTTAGTATCCAGAACATATAAAGAACTGATACAATTCAACACCAAAAAACCCCAAATAATCTAATTAAAAAATGGGCAGAAGAAATGAATAGACATTTCTCCAAAGAAGACATCCAGATGGCCAACAGACACATGGAGAGATGCTCAACGTCACTCATCATCAGGGAAATGCAAATCAAAACCACAGTGGGATATCACCTCATTCCTGTCAGAATGGCTAAAATCAAAAATTCAAGAAACAACAAATGTTGGTGAGGATATGGAGACAAAGGAACCCTGGTTCACTGTTGGTGGGAATGAAAACTGGTACAGTGAACATGGAAAACAGGATGGACCTTCCTCAAAAAATTAAAAATAGAATTACCATACGATCCAGTTAATTACATTACTGGGTATTTACCCTAAGAATACAAAAACACTAATTCCAAAAGATATGTGCATCTCTATGTTTATTGTAGCATTATTTATAATAGCCAAATTGAGGAAGCAACCTAAGTGTCCACTGATTGATGAATGGATAAAGCAGAGGTGATACACACACACACACACACACACACACACACACACACACACACAATGGAACATACTCAGTCATAAAAAAAATGAAACCTTGCCTTTAGAAACAGCATGTATGGATATAGAGAGTATAATGCTAAGTGAAATAAGTCAGTCAGAATAAGAAAAATACCATATGATTTCACTCATGTGGAATTTTAAAAACAAAACAAATAAATAAAATAAAAAAGAGACAAACCAAAAAATAGACTCTAAACTATAGAGAACAAACTGATAGTTACCAGAGGGGAGATGGGTGGGGGATGGATGAAATAGGTGAAGGGGATTAAGAAGACATTTATCATGATGAGCACTGCATAATGTATAGAATTGTTGAATCACTATAATGTACACCTGAAACTAATATAACCCTGTATAGTAGCTATACTGGAATTAAAAAAAAAAAAAAAAAGGCAGATCCAACTAGAATGTCTTTTTGGCACTTATTCCTGTCATAATGCCTGGCCCTTGGATGAAATTCTGGTGATAGAGAAGGCATCTCATCCTGATAAGGGTGAAAGTCATATTAAATATAGAGGAGAAGGAAGATAAAAGGAGTATTGTTCTGACTGATAACTATTGGGCCAATATGATATCCAAGGATATCTTATTTCATGAAATATATAAACTTTGTACTTGCTTAAGAGAAAAAAACAAAAAATACGAACAAATTGACTTAACCTGGAGAGAGATGCGTTTAAAATCCCATTATTCTTATGCTTGACCATATAATATTTGCTATTTCTTTCTACTGAATTATAATAGTTATTTAAGATTTCTCCCATGCTTAATTAACCCATTTAAATTTCTGGAAATGATCAAAGGTATTCTAAATGGTAATAGAGACAATCTGTAATTTATATTTTGGAGATCATGAGTGAAATTCTTTTGATAGTTTGCGTAAGTCAATTTTATTAGAAATTTTTATTTTTCTTTCTTTTTTTTTTAAGATTTTTTATTTATTTGCGAGAGAGAGAATGAGAGACAGAGAGCATGAGAGGAAGGAGGGTCAGAGGGAGAAGCAGACTCCCTGCTGAGCAGGGAACCTGATGTGGGACTCGATCCCGGGACTCCAGAATCATGACCTGAGCCGAAGGCAGTCGCTTAACCAACTGAGCCACCCAGGTGCCCAGAAATTTTTATTTTTCAAAAAAATTTTAAATATATCTTTACTATTTATGGGGGTGGGAAATCTAAGGGGAGGGTTCATTATATTCATTCTATCAAAGTATAACTTGTTACAAATAAGAAGTTGTGAAAAGCAAACCCAGTGTTTAGGTTTAGAAATCTGTGCTTTGTTCAACTGAAAAGAGGTGGTCTAGGATGGTCCATATTATTCTTTTTTTGTATCAATTATTATCAGACATCAGAGGGCAAAAACAGTTTGTTAATTGCCAAAACGGGTATGTGTTCTTCTAAGGTATTATTTCACCTCCATATATTTTCTTCCATTTTTCTTTTCTTTTCTCTTTTTTGTTCTTTATTTCCCTTTTTCTTCCTTTTCTTTCTTTTGATTAAGATTATTTTCAAAATAATTACTCTTTTTTATTTTCCTTTTTACAATTCAAAGGAGATCAGGTGCATTCAGGGTGGTATAGCTGTAGACTCCTTTTTACAATTCAAAATGATATCCAGATACCAATATAGCTCTGAAAGCAGAGGCTTAGTTACATTATAGACAATTCTCTGGCAGATTAAATTTTTGCCGCCCACATTTCAGATTTACTTTGAATGTCAATATTAAAGACTAATTTAAGGGGTGCCTGGGTAGCTCAGTTGGTTAAGCATCTGCCTTCGGCTCAGGTTGGCTCAGGTCATGATCCCAGGGTCCTGGGATTGAGCCCCACGTCAGGCTCTCTGCTCAGCAGGGAGCCTGCTTCTCCCTCTCCCTCTGCCTGCTGTTCCCCCTGCTTGTGCTCTCTCTATCAAATAAATAAATAAAATCTTAAAAAAAATAAAAAAGAAAGACTAAGGACTCTTGATTTTTATAAAAAGCTTAATTGTTACAACTTCTACAAACATTCATTGAATTCCATCTGATACAATTATGTAAGATTTTATGGGGGTTATAAAGATAAGAGATAAGGTTAGGCCCCTAGTATCTTACAACAAGGAATGGGTAGTCAAATATGGTGTGGCCTAGACAGGTCACTAGGCCACAAGCCATCTATGACACAAGTCCTATGAGGAGAAATGGCTACACAGTTGGTGTGTAGAGGTGGTTCTTCCATGGAGCTCCTCAGGCTATGAGGATGATGATGGGATTGGTCTAACTATCCCTCTCTTTTATAGGACAATAATAGAATCCAAAGACTTGTTCATCACTCACCATCTGCCTTATGCTCTTACATATGCATGTCTACTACCCTCAGTAAATGATGCACATGTAATGAGAGCTACACACCAGTGTTCTCTTTGGGACACGTATTGCACTAGCCAAGGCCATTTGTAATATTTTTGTTGTTAATTATTTGTTCTATAATCATTATCTTAATGTTCTTAAGGGGAAATCTTGGGATGGATGCTATTATACCTTTTTAAAATTGCTTTTGGAAGAAAGCACTTCATTTACTTCTTTGTTCGTCTTCATTTTGGTGAATATGCCTTGGGTAGGCATTGAAGACAGCACAGGTAACAGGCAGTCTTCGCTGTCTATATTATTACATCTAATGTTCTTTAATGAACATCTTGTTCCTTGCAGGACGGTTCTCTTTACTCTGACTTCCGTGGTTGTACTTGTCATTACAACTGACTGGATCAGCTGGGACAAGCTGAATCGGGGTTTTTTGCCCAGTGATGAAGTTTCCAGAGCATTCCTGGCTTCTTTTATCTTGGTCTTTGACCTCCTTATTGTAATGCAGGTAAGTGTTTTTGTATCTCCCTTCTGTCACTAAAGCCGCTCTATGCTTTGTTACCAGTATAACAAACAGTGTATGGACAGTGAAAAGCTCCATAAAGCAAGAGAAGTGCGTAGTTTACGGTTACTATTGATGGGGTCTTCTCTGATCACAGTTTCAGCAGTTTTACTGGGAGGATATGCCAACTGGGCTTTTATAAAAGGAGCACCAAAAATTCATTGTGTGAACATTGCAAGGTGGGTGCTGAGAAAGCGTACAGAATGGTGGTGTTTTCTGCCAGGGCTTCAAAACAAGGCAAAACAACAACAAAAAACCCTGTTATTTAGTAAATGAAAAGCTGCAGAGATGAGGATGATATAAAGCCAGCAAAGCAGGGATAAGCAATTGCCAAAGCAACTCAGGGTTTTATAGCAGTTGAAATGGAATGATGTAAAACGCTTTTTCTGGTTATGGAAATTATCACTTTCTTTCAGGACTCACTAAAGATCATTCCATTTTCATGTAAACATATTTCTGCCCTGCTCAGCAACAGACTGTTTGCACAATAGCATTCCACTAATCAGTGCTACTTGTGTAATCTGCTGTGAATGCTTTGAGGTCCTAGGACCCCAAAATGGAGGAATGTTCCTTTGTATGAGGCTGAAAGAAACATTAACTATTTCTTGGCACTTTATCTTGCTCATTAAATGTACATTCATTGGCTAGACATTTTCTTATTGGTTTTAGAAGGCAGTTTGGGGTTTTCCCCTTTGAGGCATTATAAGTTACCAGAACAAAGGCCACAGTTGCTGAAGGGAAGGTAAACACCATTGTGTTCCAAATTTATGTGAGATTTCACAAGATAGCAGATTGTTTTTCTCATTTCTAGAGGAAAGAAAGGCCTTTATAAGTGATACTCTGTAGTATCTTAAAAGAGAATAACAGTTTGGTTTTTGTTTTGTTTTGTTTTGATTTAGTTTTTTGCTATATAATATAGCCCAGGCATTAGGTTCAAGATGGTTCCTAGAGTATATTGCTATTTCAGTGGATAACAATTTAAAATATGTTATCATTTTAAAAAATTATATAAAATTGAATGTTTGTGTCATCTAAAAATTGATGTATTTCTTTTTTATTTTCTGTGGGCTAGTTTAGCATAGTGGAGAAAGTAAGAAAGCACGGTGGGTTCCATATCTGTCTCTTACTTGATATAGGACCTCTTCTGGATATTCATAAAATCAAATATGTAACACTAATGCAATAATGCATGATGCATTACTTGTTTAGAGGCTGTTTTTATTTTTTTTCATCTAATACTCCTAAATGATATACTTCCTTATGTAAAATATCTGCTTTGGCCAAATGGCCTACTGTACCTCTTTGAACCCATCGTAGAGTCAAAGGTTTTAGTAGCCAAGTAGACCATCGTCTTTTGGATTTTTTTTTTTTTTAATTTGTATATGTGAGAGCATAAATTTCCTGATTTTGTGCTACTATCCATCACCTTCTACCCTCTTTTACATCATTTTAATTGTTCCAATAAGGTCACTAAAATCAGGGACCCGGAGGGGGAAAATGTAACATTACAATTTATGGTATTATGGACTCACTCAAAAAGTACTTAGTAAAGAGGGCTAGAAGAAAGGAAGGATAGTTGGGATTTATATAGGCAGAGTCAGCAGGATTGGGAAGGGGAAGGCATTCTAGATGAAGGAAGTGGCATGAACATGTGGAGTTAGCAAAGTGTTCAAGTGTTCAGAGAGTAGCCAGAGCACCAAGTGACTGAAAACGGAGAGTTCGTGCTGAGGAATATATCAGTTTGGACCATTTTGGCTGCAAGTAACAATAACCCTGCCAAGCTAGCTTAATCAAAGGAGGGAATGTATTACTGCAATATAAGGATGTCCTACAGAATTAAAGAGGAGGGATGCAGTTATATTTTAGGGACACATGAAAGCACAGACTAAAGTGCACCAGGGAACCCAGACCTAGCTTTTATTCTCCATCTCTCATCTTTTTTTTTTTTAACTTCTGTTTCCTTTTCTTCTCTTACTGTAAAGTAGCATTTTGAGCTTCCCAGTTCACATGGAAGAAAATGGACACAGCCAACACCTCAGAGAGAGACCACTCTCTAGTTGTCAGGCCTAATTCCAGATTCCTGAGGGAAGGGATTGCAAGGACTGGATTGCACCCATCAGTGAAGTGACTGGGGGTGAGTCCACAGGAAAGCAAGGAGATGTTAGTCCTCAAAAGCCAAATTAATTGATGTCTAATAGGAGGAAGAGTCCAAAAGAGGCTTGAGAAGTAGGGCCCTTAACTCTTTTTCTCTCTCCCCCAATACTGAGTCAGTCAGCTAGGCCAGTGGATTTCTCTTTTGCTATGTCTCTTGTAGCCTACTCCTTCCTTCTCATTTCTCTACTTCTATTCAGTTCTGACTCTCTATACTATTGCAAAATAATCTCCTGTGGAACCTTCTGCTTCCAAATGTCCCCTTGTCCCATACACTGTATGCGGCTCAGCCCCATAAACTTCCAATCTGAAATGCCATGTTGTACGTGCCTCTTCTCAGCCAAAGTGACTCCTCATTGTCCAAGAATAAAGTCCAGACTCCAAGAGTGTGTGCTTAATGCCTCCACGATCTGGCCCTGGCTGTGTTTTTCTCACCTGTCTCCTATGCTCTAGCTTTACCCCAAACCAAAGGGCTTGTTGTTTAGCTCTTGACTGCAGCACACTTATTCCAGGATGTCTGTAAGCTTATTTTTCTCCCCAGATGTGTCTCCTCCCGCTCTGCTCATCTAGACCCTACCACTGAGCACCATTCCAATTCCCCCTCATAAAAACCATGTAATCACTTCCTCCATGGAACTCCTGCAGCACTTTTTACTGGACTACAAATCACCGTTTCACTTTTTCCCTGCTCTATGGAGCAGGAACCATAGCTTATAACTATATATCCCTGGAGTCTCCCTAACACAGAGTCTTACATGGGCAGCAGTATGCCCAGAGTAATAACTGCTTGATGAGGATAAAGAAGTGACATTTGAGCACTGAGTCTCAAGCAAACTCTGCCCCTCTTTGGTAGCATCATGTTGAAATTTTGGGAACTAGTGCATGTGAGTCTAAGGAAGAGAGTGAAATTTTGGGAACTAGTGCATGTGAGTCTAAGGAAGAGAGTGAATTTTTGGAAACAGAGCCTTGGAAGGCATATATATTCAAGACATTTAAAAATATATAATACAAATGTCCTAACAAGTCCAAAACCAACTAAACTGTGATCTAGTTCATTCCAGATTCACATATTTCAGACAAAAGGAAAATAGAAAAGTAACAAAATTAGTGGAAATGGAGGGAATAGTTTTATTAAAAGATTTTCTCTCATTGGACTTATATAAGTGATTTAAAAGCAATTGAACCTAGACTTTTCTAATACTAGAAAAATTCAACTTACACTATCAAAAGATATTTTAATGTTTGGTAAAAAAAAGAAAAGAAACCTTTAGAAAATGGCACTACTTCTGTAAAGATTTTATCTTAACAAAATTAGGTCAATTCTGAAAACTTTTAGAGAAAGTATAATTACTTTTATGAATATTAAATAGGATTTTTTTCTACATTTATCATAGGAATCATTTGTGTATCACATTTTTCTGTAGTTTTAGTAAAGTCACTGGAACTAAAACATAAACAGATGCTAGTAAAATATAACATGTGAGTCATATAAATCACCCATTTCTACAGCACATGAGAGGTACATTGTAAAAACTCTTCTCTCTGAGGAAATCTTATCTCAAATTCTGTTTAATATTTGTAATTTTGCCATTTGATTTTTGTATTCCTTTAGTTCATTGCATAACTACTTAATTTGCAGTAATGTCCCATCCATTCATCTCTTGTTAGATTGAAGTAAAGATATATCTAAATTATGTAAGATTAAAAATATAAAGTATTATAGAGTAATTAAAGAAAAAAAAGTGTCCTAGGAGTCCACCTGCTCAAAATAAAGAGAGAGAGAGAGAGAGATCAGTGTAGACAGAATAGTAGGACAAAACTTCAAAGAGATGAGAGTAGAAGAGCAAGCAGCTAGAATTTGAAAAGGCAAAACAATAAACAAGACAATTTTCTCCAGCCGAGGGTAGTATCATAATAATCATAGCAAGAATTCAGTTTTGATCCATTAAGCTCAGAAAACATTTATGAATTCTATTTTTGATTTTTTGAGAAACCTCCATACTGTTTTCCAGAGTGGTTGTACCAGTTTGCATTCCCACCAACAGTGCATGAGGATTCCTTTTTCTCTACATCCTTGCCAACATTTTTTATTTCTTGTCTTACACCATTCTTTTTTTTTTTTTTTTAAGATTTTTATTTATTTATTTGAGAGAGAGAGAGAGCATGAGAAGGGGTAGGGTCAGAGGGAGAAGCAGACTCCCCGCTGAGCAGGGAGCCTGATGTGGGACTCGATCCCAGGACTCTAGGATCATGACCTGAGCTGATGGCAGTCGCCTACCCAACTGAGCCACCCAGTTGCCCCGTCTTACACCATTCTGACAGGTGTAAGGTGATATCTTATTGTGGTTTTGATTTGCATTTCCCTGATGATTATTGAGATTAAAAATAGAAATACCGTATGATCCAATAATTCCACTATAGGTATTTACCCCAAGAAAATGAAAACACTAATTTGGAAAGATATATGTACCTCTATGTTTATTGCAGCATTATTTACAATATCCAAGATATGGAAGCACCCCAAGTGTCTATCCATAGATGAATGGATAAAGAAGGTGTGGTGTATATACGGACTATTACTCAGCCATGAAAACGGATGAGATCTTGCCATTTGCAACATCATGAATAGACCTAGAGGGTATTATGCTAAGTGAAGTAAGTCAGACAGAGAAAGACAAATACCGTATGATTTCATTTTATATGTGGAATCTAAGAAACAAAACAAAGGGAAACAAAACAAAAAGTAGAATTAGACCTATAAATACAGAGAACAAACTGATGGTTGTCAGCAAGGAGGAGGTGGGAGATGGGCAAAATGGGTGAAGGGGAGTGGGAGATGCAGCCTTCTAGTTATAGAATAAATAAGTAACAGGAATAAAAAGTACAGCATAGGTAAATATAGTCAATAATATTATAATAACATTGTATGATGACAGGTGGTAGCTACACTTGTGATGAGCATAGTATAATGTAGTTCAGTTATAAGATGAGTAAGTTCAGAGGATGTAATGTACAACATGGTGACTATAGTTAAAAATACTGTCTTGTATACTTGCAATTTGCTAAGAGAATAAATTTTAAGCATTCTCATAAAAAAGTGAGAGGTAATGGAAATGTTGATTAACTTGAGGTTAACCATGAGGTAATGGAAATGTTGATTAACTTGATTGTGAAACTAATTTCAGAATGTATATATATAAAAACATCCTGTTGTACACTTTAAGTATATTACAATTTTGTCAGTCTCACCTCAATAAAGTTGGAAAAAATACTAAGTGGTAAAGAATGTGACATAAAAATTAAAACAAAACAGTTACGATTTCATTCTAGTATACATCACAACAGGTGCTGGAGACACAGGACAGTGGGAAAGGAAACGAAAGATCAATGGTATAGTCCACAGGAGTTTGTAATCACAAAGGAATTCATAATTTAATAGAATAAATATGAGTAGAAAAGTAAAGACATTTTAGGAAAACTGTCTTTAGAAGAATTTTTTATTCAGCTAAAAAGCAAATATTCCTACCTTTGCCACTTTTAAAATTCATCTCCCCTACCATCCTAAGATCTAGTTGCTGTTATGAAGGCTTTAAAATAAAGGAACTTTCTCTTCATAAGATAAAGAACATTCTGTGCTTTTTAACTAGATAGGAAGAAAGAGAATGAGAGAAGACAGAGAGGAAGAGAAGGACTAGTTGGGGGATATTGGGAAGGGGAGATGGGGAGGAGGAAGAGAGGTGTAGAGCCAGAAAGATGGGTATAGGTGGGGATGACTTGAGGAGCCAGTAAAATTCTCCAGTGTGGATCAATGGGTGGAGAGGGGTGGGATTAATCAGTGGTAATGACCATGGAGACTGATGAAGTGTTATATCTGTTGTTAAGTTTCCATGCATTCTTTGTCTCTCCTAAATGCTAAACTCTAGGGGATTAGTGTAGGGAATATTAAAAGCTGTTGAGTTTTACAACTGGATCAATGTAGTCTAGCATCAAGTGCCCAGGAGGCAGAGGATCTGCTGAATAAAGTGCCCAGGAGGCAGAGGAAGCTGTAAGAAGATAAGTTTCTGGGAATTTATAGGTAAGTTCAGAAAGGTATTGCCTTGAACCTCTTCTCTTTAGTATCCTCTCCTCCAGAAGGCCTCTCCTCATCACCTACTGTGTGTATCTTAGATTTATGTATATAAATAGATACATAATATAAAATATATATGTAATATCAGCTTTATGTGCTTCAAGGAGATGGAAGAAGTTTTCTAGAAGAGAGGCTTTTAAGAAGAAGAAGGAAGATTCAAGGATTATATTTTGGTGAATCCTCACATTGTTGATACATCTTTTTAGCACTTCTTTTTCTTGTAATACTGCATACCTGCCTAGTACCTTCATACCTATGTACCTACATATTTGCTGTAACATGTGAGCTCCTCAAGGAGAGGAAGCACGTTTTTTCAATTTTTTCATTCCCACAGCTAACTCATGTTGAATGCATTACAGTTTTACCATAAATATTTGTTGAATGAAAGAATAAATAAGTGAATGATCACAGCATTATTTCAGAAAAGCCAAATAACATGAGATTTTTCAAGAAGCAAAATGCTTACCAACAGCAGGAGAATGAGCCATCAATAATATTAGATTAGGTCATTCTCATTGAATTATGATTTTACTATAATTAAATATCCAAATAAAAATCTGAATGAATTGCTCAGTTAAGTGTTAAAAAGGCCTCTTTGGTCTAGTTGAAAAGCACTTAGAGAAAAGTGATATTTCCTGAAAAGTAATTCCTAATGCACTGAAAAAGTATGAAAATTGCATCCTACAAACATTTTGGTTTGAAATATCCAAAATGGTTTTTTTTTTTTTCATGCATGGGTCTCAGAAGTAGGTTGACTAGTTTTAAAAAAAGACATGATGACTTTGGTAGACTTTATTTTAAAACTCCAATCACCTGACTTCAGTAGAACACTTCTTTTGAGGTCATAGCTGTTGAAAGTGGAATCAATCACTTTAGAACATAGGGCAGAGCAACAAGCATGAACCTATTTTAATTAAATAGCTATGGTGTTTTGACAAGTTGGCATATATTTTCTGGATAAGTTGTTCTGACTGATTTTGTTTATAGGCTACTTAGAATGAAATGGCTATTTAAATGTCTGGTCACCAGTTTTAACATGTCCTTCAGCTTTGGGAATACTTCATATTTTTCGAAGTATTTTAAACCCTTCTTCACAGTTATTTTACATCTTGATTTTTCCTACTCAAGGGTTACACTCCTCCTTGAAAACACAGTAATGGCAATTTCTGTTGTAGGTCCCAAGTGATGGCCTGGAATAAGGGCTTAGATATTAAGCAATACCTGGATTAACCATAAATGCCTACTGTCTTCATAATATGTGCCTAAGAGGTTGAATCTTTGTTTTATTTACTGTCACCATTTTGTACTTTTGACATCACCTGATCTAATGGGAAGATAAACTATTCAAGGAGAATCATAGAGGGGAATCCTAATATATTGTTTATTAGGAGTCCCAGTGACGAGCCTCCAAAGAGTGGACAGACTTCTTATTGTAAGTCATGCCCATGCAGCATGGGGGAGTCCAGCCAAGTGGGCAGTCTACAGGACAGACCAGAGAACACGTCTTGGCAGGTGACCAATGGTATCAAGAAAATTTGGCAGAAGGTAACAGATAAGCTGGAAGCACGGGGATTACCAGGCAGACAAATTTTAGGATCCATTCATGGGTACTGGAGTAACAAACCCATTCACTTGAAAATGAAACTAATAGTCTAACATATCAGGTTAACATATCATATAGATCACAGTTTTGAAACAGGCGGTAAGTTCTATGAGGGATTATTGTAAGTAGGAGAGATCACTCAAGTCTTTAAGGATAATGTGGGAAGAATGTAGCTTGAAGGAATTATAAGATTTGGTTAAGCAAGTGGAAAATAGAGACATTCAAGTTTCATCCCAATTTAAATGCTTCAGTCCCTGAGGTATTTTTTTTTAAAGAGAGATAGAACATGATTAAAAAACTGGCAAAAGATAAATTCTGTGCTGTAGCACATGAGCAGTAATTTTTTCAAAGCCACATGGAGGCAGCAAGATATAACTCCTTCAGGTTCATATTTTTCTAATGGCTGCATCATTGTTGTCAGGTGCCATGGAATTATTAGTACCTGATCATCACCCTGAAAGAATGTTCCAGCCCTCGCCCTCACCCCCATCTTTGTGTGTGTATCATGGTTGGCCCTGGAAGTCATGTGTAGCAGTTACCACTTGTCATTGCACCCCATTTGTATATGATTAAAAAGTACAATGTTGAAGACACACATTCCACCATTTTATCAGGCTCCCAGCTCCTCTGGGGTAATTTTCAAACTCAGAGTGTGGTTATACCTCACTCAGGTCAGAGCTGTATAGGTGATGCTAAATGTGAGACCTACTGACAGACATTCATGTCAAATATCCTGTCCCCAGATGTGCTAATACTCTGTAGCTATTCTTTTTTTTTTTTTTTTAAGATTTATTTACTTATTTGGGGGGTGCAGAGGGAGAGGGAGAGAGAAACTTTTAATGGCAGTGGGACCATGGTTAAGTTACTTCATATCTAGGAATCCATACTCTCATCTACAGCATGACAATTTTTCATAACCCACATTTCAGGATGTTTATGACTAGTCCAATTAAAAATGCAGTTGAAGTGTCATATTTTCGTATATCTAAATTACATTATTTGGATAGAAGAAAACAAATTAATTTAGTTGGAAAAAGTTTCAGAGTTACACTTTGAATTACAGTCAATCATTCAGGATTGTTTTGATTTTAGCTAAGGAAAACTAATAATGTGGTAATGGAGTCCGAGTAACAATGCGCTGCAGCCATAATCTGCTAATAGAGAAATACATTAAGGGGGTGATTCCCATCCTTATCTGATCAGAAGGATCACCAATATTCTTACAAAGATGTGAATTCTGTGGCTATAGGAACATTGTCAGAAGTTTCTGGTTTAGTGAGTGTTCAGTGGTGCCTTGGAATTACTAGGCATAACAGATGATTCTTGTGACCATGCATTAGAGTCAACTGTGTGCTGGTTAAAAATGCAGATTCTTGGGTCTTCCTTTTAGATCTAGTGGTATTAGAATCATTAGGGAATTTGATTTGTGAGTATTAGTCTTTATTTAGCCCAAAAGCAATTTCTCTGTTACTCACTATTCTAAGGTAGTACACTGGTAATAAGTGAATGTTTGTTATTCCTTTGATTCAGATGGCTATACATAAAAGAACCCCAAGAAAATTACAAATTGCCAGATGGTACTTGGAATTTATTACATTTGATGAAGGTTGGGGTGTTGTTCAGAATTATGCATTCTTCTGTAAAACTACATCATTCCCATGGTGCATATTGTGAAAGCTTAACAATTAAAACCAAATATGTACCTGGTGCATTTTTCTCTAATTTTCGATGAAAATATATTTTATAAATATCCCTTTGCAGAAAAATGTATTTATGTCTGAGATGCTTATCATTGATTCAATCTTTATTAGATTTCAGTAGGTGAGTACTGAACATTTATTTGCAAGTTGAGTAAAATCTAAAATATAAGAATAGCATGAAACCAAATAGGTCTCTGTTTTATAACAAAATGATTTTATACATAAAAATATGTGTCTGGGAAAAAATTAAAATCAGTTATTTATAATCCTTGTCATTTCTTCCTGGGCCTTCTGAAGGTGGCGCCAAGAAATGACCTTTTTTTTTTTTTTTTTAAAGATTTTATTTATTTGAGAGAGAGAGCACAAGCAGGGGGAGTGGCAGGCAGAGGAAGAGGGAGAAGCAGACTCCCTGCTGAGCAAGGAGCTCGATGCAGGACTCGATCCCAGGACCTTGAGATCATGACCTGAGCCAAAGGCAGACACTTAACCGACTGAGCCACCCAGATGCCCCATCCTTTTTTTGTCGTTGTTGTTAATGAATAGAATAGTAGATCTGTATACAAAATGAAAAAACTCAGAGACTTAGGAGAGATGCCTGCCCATGAAGTAGGACAGTAGGAGCTGGTGGTCAGAAGGAGTTGTTATGGTGGAGAAAAAAAGAAAGAAGACATAGAGTTGACAGCTGCTACAGCTAATAGAACTTGAGAGAGAGAGGGTTTTTTTGTTTGTTTGTTTTGTTTTTGGAGAAGTTTTGCTCTATCATATGCAATGTTATATTCTACATTCACTTCCTAAGAAAATTTCAATTAAAAAAAATTCTCCAATCCTTTTGGCATTATTGTCCTTCAGTCCTAGCCTCCTCTTTTGATTCAAGATGTGTTTCTGGGCAAGAGTCAGGGGAAGGACAAGGTCATGGGGGCCAATGTACGTTCTGATTTCACAGATATGAAAATTAGCGGGTCCCTACATGTAATGATTGTGTGTAGAATGAAGTCTCGTGGATGCATTCACTTGATCTTATGACTGCCTCTTAATTCAACATTTTAGCTCTTTACTAGCTCAAAACCAAACTATGTATCTCTTTCTTTTCAATACAGTTTGTCAAACCCCCTTCCTCTAACTCCCCTTTAAACATCAGTATCCCCTAAGGGTCTTCCCTATCCTCCCTTATCTTTTCATGGCTTCAAGTCCTCCTTGTGGACTGGTCTTTCTCAAGTCCAAATGCCTCTGCTTAATTTCACACCTGGATATCTAACTGCCAAGTGGCTGTTTCCACGTAGACGTTCCACGGGCTTCTCTGGTTCATCACGTTTAAAACCAACCTATCGTGACTTTTATCCACTCAGTCACTCAAGCCAAAAACCTGGGACATATCCCAGATTCCTCTCTCTTGTCTGTCTTGCAGTCAATCGCCAGGCTTATACATTCTCCTTGCTAAGTATCTCTTGAACCTGTTCCTCCTTTAGACCCTAATACATTCTACTTAGTTCAGGTTACCATCAGCTTTTACTAATATGAGTATAATACCTTTTCTCTTCTTCTAGTCTTACCTGATTTGTCCAGAGTAATCTTTTTAACATAAAAATCTAATCCTCAAAATTCTTCAGATAGAAATTCCTTTGCATGCCATACTAGCCATGCTGTTATCTAGCCCATGGCTAGCTTCTGGCTTCTTCCTGGCCATCATTCTCCCTTCCCTCCCCCTACCCACCTCTTACATCTTATACTCCATTAAAATTCTGAAATATCTGTTGGTTACTCAAGTCATAATGCCTTTCTTCATGGTGTAGGCCTTTGCACTGGCAATAAATGGGTTTCTTGTCAATGTGTATGCTTGGCTCTCCTCAGCCATCCTTCAGCCTCCAGCTTAAATGCTGCCCTTTCTGTGAGGCCTCATCTGCCTCTCTCAATCAAACTTAAGTGCTTCTTTTCTTACATGTTCATAACAATGTTTATAAATGTCAATTATGGTTATTCCCACACTGCATTGCATTTGTTCGTTTGCAGGTATATACCCATCTCGCTGAAAAGTTGTAAGACTTGGAATAGTTCAGGTCAAATACAGAGAATATTCAAGAGATGTTGGCTAAACCTAGACCAGCACCTAGACCAGGTCATTGGGACCAGACCTAACAGGTCATTGGGACTCCATAATTGTATTTCACATGAAAGATTTTATAAGATTCCCAAAAAGGAACAATTTTATTTTTTTACGCTGAGGGATCCGTGTACTTATATGAGCTACTTATTAAAAATTTTCTATGTGAGAATCATATTTATATTGATCAGACATTGGCAAGTTTGTTTTTAGAGGCCTTATTTGAGGTCCTGTTGACATTAGACAATTTATGAATTGAATTTGGGATAGGCTCTCAAAACGTTTATCATCGAATTCAATTTTCTTTGTATTTTGCAAAGTACAACCATCATAAACCCAGAGTAGAGTCTTTGTTCTGAGACTTCCATGTATTTCCCTGAGCCTAGTTTTTGCTGAAGTAAATTCTTCTCATTGAAACCGGTGTCCTCCAAAGAGTGGTAAAATTTGGGGCTAGGATTGCTCCTCCCTGTACTATGAAATGGGATGAGAAAATTCTGATTGCAGAGTCATGAGGAAGAGATTCTGAGCATGCAGACCCTGTTGTATTTTTCTTAATACCTGGAAGAAGGAAAAAAGTAAGAATATTACAACAGAGCTTTGACTTACCTTGTCACCACCTGCTAAGAGAGATGATGACTCTCCTCCAGAGGTGCTTTCTTGTTAAAGAGAGACAGAGGACTGTAATCACTGACTTCACATTAGAATGAAAAATTCTTTTATGGGTAAGACTGAATGAATAAAACTTTAAAAGCCAATAATCTTAAGTTCAGTCATATAGAGTTTGCAATGCTTTATTAATTTATAAAAATAACAACCATCTATTTTCAACTGCAAACTACTCAATATTAATAATAACACTAGTGTGTTACATGTCTTGATAGAGAATCAAAGATCTGAGCTTAGTAGCGAATGTACCTTTAAGTATATATTTACTATATTTTTATAATAAAATAATAAAAAGTTATAGTTTATTTTGATGAAGAGAGGAAGAATATTTGTAGGGCTTAATGAGATAAATGGAAAGAACTTAAAACAGGGACTATCACAAAATGAGATTTTCTACCTGGAAAAATCTCTAGCTATATGACCTGGGGAGATAATGAACTATAACAAGGGCATAATGTGATTAGAATAAAATGACTGATTTATATCAGAGAAGCCTTGTCATAGAGAAGACACAGAAGTTATCACTCTTCAGCATGGTCTAGGCGTTAGTTCTATCTGCGTTTGCATAGTGAGTAGCTCCGAAACATTTTCTATTTGACCTCTAGGATTCTCAATTCAATGTGTATTTTGTGAGATTGACCCAATGAGGCAAATATTTAAATGAATAATGGAACATTTTTTTAAATTATTGATTCCCAGGGATCTGGCATGTTTAGGCACGCTCACTATTTCTGTTCAAATTCATGGGAGGTTTTATCTCACTGTGAAAATGGTTTTCTGATCCCTCATCTCTCAGAATAAATCTGATATGTTTTTGAGTGTCTTAGAAAATTATTCCCAAATCTGAATAGACTGTAACTTGCTTATGAGGTCGGAAAGAGTAGATCATCACCACCAAACTTGAGGGGGGAGGGCCAGTGTAAGTATTTTTCTTTTGAAATATGTTTTCAAGCTATGCTCTATAAAAGGAACTTGCAAATCTAACTGGTGTACAACTACACTCTCATGATGCACAGTAACCTCCAGGGACATTTTAGTGTCAACCTGCCAGAAAGTTGTAACAATATATACATCCCAACAGTAACTGAAAACACCTGCTGTGGTCTGGAGAATAATGCCTCCCCCACAAAATATCCACATCCGAATCCCTGGAACCTGCAAATATGTGAAAGTTACATGGCAAAGGGAAACTAAGGTTGCTAGTCAGCTGACCTTAAAATATAGAAATTACCCTGGGTTATCCAGGAGGACCCAATGTAATTACAAGAGTCTTTAAAAGAGGAAAAGAGAGGCAGAGGCGGACAAGAGGTGGCAGCATGAGAAGGCTGGCTTTGGAAGGTAGACCAAGAGGGCTGTAAGTCAAGAGGTGCAGGTTACATCTAGAATCACAAAAAAGGAAGAGAAACAAATTCTGTCTTTGCACCTCCAGAAGGAATGCTGGCCACCCTGCCAACACCTTGATTTTAGCTCAGTGAGACCCATTTTGAACATCTGTCTTCTAGAACTAAGATAAGTTTGTATCGTGTAAGGCTCTAAGTGGTGGTAATTTGTTACAGCAGTAATAGGAAACGAATACATCCAAGTTTCTTCTCATCTTTGCTGACATGGGATATTATTGATCTTTTATGTCTTTTCTAGCCCAACAGTCAAAAATATGTTATTAGTTTGGGAGCCTGGGGGCTCAGTCGGTTAAGTCTCTGCTTTTGGCTTGGTCATGATCTCAGGGTCCTGGGATCGAGCCCTGCCCCAGCCTCTGCACTCAGCAGAGCGTCTGTTTGTCCCTCTGCCCCTCCCCCACCAATAAATAAATAAAATCTTTAAAAATATATCCTATTGGTCTTTAATTTTTCATTATTAGTTAAGTTGAGCTTATTTCCTTCTTCTAGATCCTTGATGAATATTAAAATTTCTTTATGAACATCCAGCTTATGGAATGAACCTATTTCATTATTGAAGTTTTAATTTTTTTGTTTTTGTTTTTGTTTTTCCTTATTCTTTTGTTTGACCATTAAGCATCATTTTTGCTTTTGGTGTCTAACACATTAAGAATAGAACCTACTAAGTTTTTACCAGGAATTTATGATGACTTCTTATAGAAATAAAACAGCTTTTCAATGTTGCTAGAAATAATTACATGCTTTCTTTTAGTATGTTTTCTACTTTAAACTATTAATGTAATAAGCTATGAGAATAGGCTTCTTACCTTGACCCATTCATAGATCACTAGAGTATATCGCACTTTGTGGTAGTTTATTATTATTTAATAAGCTGCTGAATTCAGTTTTGCATGTATATTTATGAAAGAGATGCACGTATCCTTTTCTTTCCTGCTAATTTCCATCATGGTTATGTTAGTCCTAGAAATGAATGGAAAGCCTCCGTCTTTGTTGTGTTTTGTCATCATTTCAATATATGGGAGCTATTTGTGGAACACTCTGCATGCTATGCCTTGTTACACATCCTCTTTCCCTACCCCATTTCATATTACATCAGTAAATTCAAAGGTATTTAGAAAGAAAAGGAAAATAAATATATTACCTCAAACTGCTATTTTGAGGTTGCAACTCCCCTCATCTTTTAAAATCAGAGAGGTTTTTTGCATCTGTAAGCCATTCCTGTAATTGTAGAGGAAGGAGGAGAGACATAAGAAAGGCTCTCCTTGGAGAGTTGTTGGCCACATAGCTGCCTATAATTTCATTAGATTTCCTTTTCTATGATGTTTTATTTTTATTACTATTACCATCATTATCATGATTATGCCTTATATGAAACCCATTTACACTATACCAAATTATAAATATATTGTTAATTCATCTTTTATGATGTCAACGTGGACTGTGTTAACACAAGTGTCCAGGATAAAAGAAGTCATAGCCCCATGTCACTTTATCATGATCAGAACATTTAAGCAGAATTGTGTTGAGTTTAGGATATCACATTAAAAATGTATTGGCTTTCTAAATTACAAAAGCATTACAAATTCTTCCAAAAACAAGTTGGAAAGCACAGAAGAAAGAAGAAAGAAAATTATTTACAGTGTGATCTTCCAGATAAATTCATCAGTACACGTGAACTTTATGCACATAATTACATATATATTTTTCCAAAACCAGAATCATCCTCTACATCATTTTTGTTTTGTAACCTGCTTTTTCACCTCACAATATATTATTAAAATTTTTCATGTCATGAAATACTCTTTCACAACGTTATTTTAGTGAATGTGTTATAATTTAATCTGTGATGTGATCATGATATAGCAGATTACCTATTGTGAGACATTTGTTTCCATTTTATTACTGTTTATGGTACTATAATGAACACGATACAATGATTATTTTCTTGAGATGAATTCCCAGAAGTTGAATTGATAACTTAAAAGGGTTGCGCATTATAATGACCTCTCATATGCTTAGCCAAATTTCCCTCTAGAGGTTATTTTATATATCATTCCACAATAAGTATAGGAAAGTGACCATTTCCCTCACGAAAGAAGAATCTTGGATTTGTCTTAATAGTTTCCAATTTGAGTAGCAAAAAACTATTTCATTTTGATATATATTTCTTTAACTAGACATATCTGTGATCACTAGCTCAACAACTTTTTCAAAATTTGCATTTCTTTTTGACTTTTAGCAAGATAATTCAGAACAGTACATTATACAAGCATCTCAGGGGGCCTGGGGTAACATAGTAGCATAGCAAACTGTAAGCAAAAAATCTCATCCTTCAGTGAGTCATATGACTATCCACACTAACTGGTACACATAGAAACCATCAATATCCTTTCTCTCATCAGGTTTTTGTCACCAAATGAGCTCATGTCAGATTAGGTTTTGCTGCTCTATGAATGCTAGAAAAGCTTTATTTTCAGAGCTTTCCTACTTCAAAATTGAAGACAAGGGATGGTGGACAGGTAGTGAGGTTGGTAATTGTTTTTCTTAAGTCTGTTGGGTATTTATGAATTGGTTTTTCATATCCTTCACTCAGTTTTTTATGAGGATGCTTGATATTTTCCTCATTGGCTTGTAATAGTTCTTTGCATATTAAAGATATTACCTCTTTACCTGTTACAGATGTTATAAATATTTGTTCTGAGTTTTATTTGTTATTAAGATTGTTTATAATAGCTGTTGTCAAACCTGAGTCTTCCCAAGAATAACCTGGTGTGTATGTGTGTGTTTCTGTGTGTGGTATGGAGTGGATGTGCATGTGTCCATGCTTGGGTGTCCACATGCATGTTTCATGCAAAGTCCTGAACGCTATCCATAGAACATTTGATATAAAAGGTCAAGGTAGCTATCATTGGTCATCATGCTGATGGTAGCTAACACTTGTGAGCATAGCATAACATATAGATTTGTCTAATCACTATATTATACACATGATATTATATATTATATTGTATATTAAAACTAATATAATGTGCATCAACTGTACTTCAAAAAAATAAATACAGGTTCTAATATATATAGCGGTAATGGTTGCACCACTTTGGAGTGAATTAAAAACCATGAAGTTTACAATTTAAATGTATGAATTGTATGCTATGTGAATTATATCTCAATAAAGCTGCTAACAGAAAACAAAAAGGTCTAAGTAGAATCATGAAATCTGAATCTTAGAAAGCCCAAATATGATTCTAATACAGGTCATCAGAGATTCACATTTTGGCTTGTGGTAGTTTTTGCTTAACTTGTAGTTGTTTTCAATTTATCTGATAAAGGCTATCTGTCTTGTCCTTTGTGATTTCTGTCCTTTATGTCAAGCTGGGGATACTGTGTTTCAGAGAGGCATTGACAAACTAGAGAGCGTGTACAAACGCCAACACTGGAATGTCGAGAGACCCAGAAAGAATGACAAAGGAATGATGGAGGGAATGGGGATGTTTAGCATAAAGCCTAGACTTTGAGGAGGAATGTGCTAGCTATCGTCCTCTGTCAAGTGGAAAGACAATGCAGCTATTCTCTGTTGCACCAGAACGCTGTACTAAGAACACTGTGTTGAAATGCAGAACATCAAATGCATCTTCCATGTGAATTTTCCTTTATAAAACATATCTGATCATGACATTTCTCAGTTTGGAATCCTTTGTGGCTTTTGTTGTCTTTAGGAGAACACTCTGTGTCCTGTGAGGTCCCTCACAATCCAAGCCTCATTTGGCAGCTTCCCCTCCCTCCACACTTCTCACCTGATGTGCTACCCAAGTGAATGGCTTGATGTCTCTAAAAATGGAACAGGTTTACACGTCTTTCCTCCTCCTCATATTTGAGTTTCATAAGCTATGTGATCTACTAACGTCCCCTATTCTCTAGGCTGAGCCATATGTTGAGCTCTAGTCAGGGCGGAGTCCTTGTGAGTCTGTTTCTGTCATGATCCTCTCTCTCGAATGTCACCAATGGGACCTTATCCAGAAAATAAGTCACTGAAAAACCCAATGATGTATTTATATGCATTTACATATAGTAATATGTAGTTAATATTTATTAGTCATAGGCTATGTCCTAGGGCAACAAAGATGAGTAAAATGTACATCTACTCTTCTAAGAGCCTCAACATCTCAGAAAAGAAGAATTAATGAAAATTAAATGAGAAAGTTTAGTGAATATTTAAAAATTGGAGACGGGATCAGAACTACATAATTCACATTTCAGTAGTTATGGAAATTCGAGTGAATTTATAATGCATTCAGACATAAAACTATATTTAAGAGGATAAATAAAAGGAAAAGAATTAAACTTGCTTGAGTTATATAGAGGAGTAGCAGCACTGTGTTCTGAACCAAATGCATAATTTTTGCCAAGATGATTAAGTGGAAGATGTTTATGCTTCCGTTGAAAATTTGATTGGTGTTATACAGCATGTTAACTGAAAGACATGCTCATTTTTACTTGCTTAGGAATCCTTAAAATGTTCAATAACGTGGCTGCATGTTTTTGCATAACAAAAGGGAACGTGCGTTACTGAATGTCTCAGGATAATGAGCATGTTACGTAGTTTAGCATCTGCTATATTTATATTATACTGCGGTCATTAATGGATACTTTTCCCTTCCACTGTCTAGAAAAAAGACATTTTTTTCCTTATCGTTACACACCAATTTGAAGTAGGAGTTGGAGTTTTTCTAGTAGCACATGACTCCAGTGTATTGCATTTGGAGTCATTCCTTTCAGCCTAATGTGCCATGCCGCTGGAGTTCTGGGTCGGTCAGAGGCCCCCAGTATTTTAATCTCATATCTCCACCAGTCCCGGGGCTGGCTAGAGAGCTCTCTCGGAATGCCCATTAAGGAAAATGCATTCCTCGACATCACACAAACAGCAAGTGAAACGGCCAGACCTAGGCCCGAACTTGTGTGACAGATTACAAATGTGTTTTTCTCTGTGGAGCAGTGAGGCAGCTCAGTAATTTCTAAATAGTAGACTTGTCTCCAAATGTAGTTTGACGTTATCTCTAGGTGATTAGAACCCTGCGCTTTTTTTCGTGGTGATTAATAACCCTTTTATTCTTTCACTGTAGAACATCAACAGAGTTGATACTAATTGTATTAGCTAAGGCTGATTTCCTTTGCAAGATCCAAAACAGTGCATAATCCACTAGGATGAGCTCCTTGAAGGCACGAGCCATCATATTTATCTTAGTATCACCACCGTTAGGCCAGCGTGTTGCAGTAAGAGTTTCCATAAATGTGCACTGAGTTGAATTAACTTCATTTGCTGTGGATGAATTTCAGCACTAATAACATTCTCAGTTCTCTTTAGGGTTTGAAGCTTGAAGAAGCAGTGCATTTCATTCTGCCAGTAAGTAAACAACTTCATGAGAGAAATATTAGCTCTTATAGTCCATTCATTCAGCTACTTTTGGAAAACTGTTGTCACTGACTAGACACAGCAACAAATTCTAGCCAGGCAGAGCAAATGTTATAATTTATAACTAAAAGATGTCTTTGGTTGGGATTTGGGCCAGTTTTCCTCAATGTTCATCTTAAATATTTGCTACTATTTTAACACATTTGCTTCTAAAGAATTCTAGAATCTTCCTGTAGCAGAAAGGTCTCATTTCCAGGTAAGTCAGAGACCATTAAAACTCCCAGTGAATGAGGTAAAGGGAAGGTCAGAAATACTTGTCAAAAGATAGAGTATACAAATAAAAATGTCAACTGCTTTATAAATGACATCTCGTCTCAGTGACTCTTTTTTATTTTATTTTATTTTATTTTATTATGTTATGCTAGTCACCATACATCATTAGTTTTTGATGTAGAATTCCATGATTCATTGTTTGCATATAACACCCAGTGCTCCATGCAGTACATGCCCTCTTTAATACACATCACTGGGCTAACCCATCCCCCACCCCCCTCCCCTCTAGAACTCTCAGTTTGTTTCTCAGAGTCCATAGTCTCTCATGGTTCGTCTCCCCCTCCGATTTCCCCCCCCTTCATTTTTCCCTTTCTACTATCCTTCTTTTTTTTAACATATATTGTAGTATTTGTTTCAGAGGTACAGGTCTGTGATTCATCAGTCTTACACAATTCACAGCACTCACCATAACACATACCCTCCCCAATGTCCATCACCCAGCCACCCAACCCTCCCATCCGCCACCACTCCAGCAAGCCTCAGTTTGTTTCCTGAGATTAAGAGTCTCTTATGGTTTGTCTCCCTCTCTGGTTTCATCTTGTTTCATTTTTTTTCCTCCCTTCCCCTATGATCCTCTGTCTTGTTTCTCAAGTTCCTCATATCAGTGAGATCATATGATACTTGTCTTTCTCTGATTGACTTATTTTGCTTAGCATAATACCTTCTAGTTCCATCCATGTTGTGGCAAATGGCAATATTTTGTTGTTTTTTTTATGGCTGCATAATATTCCATTGTGTATATATACCACATCTTCTTTATCCATTCATCTGTTGATGGACATCTTGGCTCTTTCCATAGTTTGGCTATTGTGGACATTGCTGCTATAAACATCAGGGTGCACGTACCCCTTCGGATCCCTACATTTGTATCTTTGGGGTAAATACCCAGTAGTGCAGTTGCTGGATTGTATGGTAGCTCTATTTTCAACTTTTTGAGGAACCTCCATACTGTTTTCCAGAGTGGCTGAACCAGTTTGCATTCCCACCAACAGTGTAGGAGGGTTCCCCTTTCTCCGCATCCCCACCAACATCTGTCGTTTCCTGACTTGTTAATTTTAGCCATTCTGACTGGTGTGAGGTGGTATCTCATTGAGGTTTTGACTTGGATTTCCCCGATGCCGAGCGATGTTGAGCACTTTTTCATGTGTCTGTTGGTCATTTGGATGTCTTCTTTGGAAAAATGTCTGTTCATGTCTTCTGCCCATTTTTTGATTGGATTATTTGTTCTTTGGGTATTGAGTATGATAAGGTCTTTATAGATTTTGGATACTAGCCCTTTATCTGATATATCATTTGCAAATATCTTCTCCCATTCTGTCGGTTGTCTCTTGTTTTTGTTGACTCTTCCCTTTGCTGTGCAAAAGCTTTTTATCTTGATGAAGTCCCAATAGTTTATTTTTGCCCTTGCTTCCCTTGCCTTTGGCGATGTTTCTAGGAAGAAGTTGCTGCGGCTGAGGTCAAAGAGTTTGCTGCCTGTGTTCTCCTCAAGGATTTTGATGGATTCTTGTCCCACATTTAGGTCTTTCATCCATTTTGAGTCTATTTTTGTGTGTGGTGTAAGGAAATGGTCCAGTTTCATTCTTCTGCATGTGGCTGTCTAATTTTCCCAACACCATTTGTTGAAAAGACTGTCTTTTTTCCATTGGACATTCTTTCCTGCTTTGTTAAAGATTAGTTGACCATAGAGTTGAGGGTCCATTTCTGGGCTCTCTCTTCCATTCCATTGATCTATGTGTCTGTTTTTGTACCAGTACCATACTATCTTGATGATTACAGCTTTGTAGTAGAGCTTGAAGTCCGGAATTGTGATGCCGCCAGCTTTGCTTTTCTTTTTCAACAGTCCTCTGGCTATTCAGGGTCTTTCCTGGTTCCGTACAAATTTTAGGATTATTTGTTCCATTTCTTTGAAAAAAGTGGATGGTATTTTGATAGGGATTGTACTACATGTGTAGATTGCTCTAGGTGGCATAGACATTTTCACAATATTTGTGAAATATCTTCCAATCCATGAGCGTGGAACGTTTTTCCATTTCTTTGTGTCTTTCTCAATTTCTTTCATGAGTATTCTATAGTTTTCTGAGTACAGATTCTTTGCCTCTTTGGTTAGATTTATTCCTAGGTATCTTATGGTCTTGGGTGCAATTATAAATGGGATCAACTCCTTAATTTCTCTTTCTTCTGTCTTGTTGTTGGTGTATAGGAATGCCACTGATTTCTGTGCATTGATTTTATATCCTGCCACTTTAGTGAATTCCTATATGAGTTCTAGCAGTTTTGGGGTGGAGTCTTTTGGGTTTTCCACATAAAGTATCATATTATCTGCAAAGAGTGAGGGTTTGGCTTCTTCTTTGCCGATTCAGTTGCCTTTTATTTATTTATTTATTTTTTTGGTGTCTGATTGCTGAGGCTAGGACTTCTAGGACTATGTTGAATAGCAGTGGTGATAGTGGATAACCCTGCCATATTCCTGACCTTAGGGGAAAAGCTCTCAGTTTTTCCCCATTGAGAATGATATTCGCTGTAGGTTTTTCATAGATGGCTTTTATGATATTGAGGTATGTACCCTCTATCCCTACACTCTGAAGAGTTTTAATCAAGAAAGGATGCTGTACTTTGTCAAATGCTTTTTCTGCATGTACTGAGAGGATCATATGGTTCTTGTTCTTTCTTCTATTAATGTGTTGTATCATATTGATTGATTTGTGGATGTTGAACCCACCTTGCAGCCCAGGAATAAATCCCACTTGGTCGTGGTGAATAATCCTTTTAATGTACTGTTGGATCCTATTGGCTAGTATTTTGGTGAGAATTTTTGCATCTGTGTTCATTAGGGATATTGGTCTGTAATTCTCCTTTTTAGTGGAGTCTTTGGTTTTGGGATCAAGGTAATGCTGGCTTCATAAAATGAGTTTCAAAGTTTTCCTTCCATTTCTATTTTTTGGAACAGTTTCAGAAGGATAGGTATTAAATCTTCTTTAAATGTTTGGTAGAATTCCCCTGGGAAGCCATCTGGCCCTGGGCTTTTGTTTGTTGGGAGATTTTTGATGACTGCTTCAATTTCCTTAGTGGTTATAGGTCTGTTCAGGTTTCCTGTTTCTTCCTGGTTCAGTTTTGGTAGTTGATACATCTCTAGGAATGCATCCATTTCTTCCAGATTATCTAATTTGCTGGCATAGAGTTGCTCATAATATGTTCTTATAATTGTTTGTATTTCTTTGGTGTTGGTTGTGATCTCTCCTCTTTCATTCATGATTTTATTTATTTGGGTCATTTCTCTTTTCTTTTTGATAAGTCTGGCCAGGGGTTTATCAATCTTGTTAATTCTTTCAAAGAACCAGCTCCTAGTTTCGTTGATCTATTCTACTGTTCTTTTGGTTTCTATTTCATTGATTTCTGCTCTGATCTTTAGTATTTCTCTTCTCCTGCAGGGTTTTGGCTTTATTTGCTGTTCTTTCTCCAGCTCCTTTAGGTGTAGGGTTAGGTTGAGTATTTGAAACTTTTCTTGTTTCTTGAGAAAGGCTTGTATAGCAATAAAAGCAATATACTTTCCTCTTAGGACTGCCTTTGCTGCACCTCAAAGATTTTGAACAGTTGTGTTTTCATTTTCATTGGTTTCCATGAATTTTTAAAATTCTTCTTTAATTTCCCAGTTGACCTATTCATTCTTTAGTAGGATGCTCTTTAGCCTCCATGTATGTGAGTTCTTTCTGACTTTCCTGTTGTGATTGAATTCTAGTTTCAAAGCACTGTGGTCCAAAAATATGCAGGGAATAATCCCAGTCTTTTGGTACCGGTTGAGACCTGATTTGTGACCCAGGATGTGATCTATTCTGGAGAGTGTTCCATGGGCACTAGAGGAGAATGTGTATATCGTTGCTTTGGGATGGAATGTTCTGAATATATCTGTGAAGTCCATTTGTTCCAGTGTGTCATTTAAAGTCTTTATTTCCTTGTTGATCTTTTGCTTAGATGATCTGTCCATTTCCATGAGAGGAGTGTTAAAGTCCCTACTATTAGTGTATTGTTTTCGATGTGTTTCTTTGATTTTGTTATTAATTGGCTTATATAATTGGCTGCTCCCACGTTAGGGGCATAGATATTTACAATTGTTAGATCTTCTTGTTGGATAGACCCTTTAAGTAGGATATAGTGTCCTTCCTCATCTCTTATTACAGTCTTTGGTTTAAAATCGAATTTGTCTGATATAAGGATTGCCACCCCAGCTTTCTTTTAGTGTCCATTAGCATGGTAAATGGTTTTCCATCCCCTCACTTTCAATCTGGGGGTGTCTTTGGGTCTAAAATGAGTCTCTTGCAGACAGCATATTGATAGGTCTTGTTTTTTTATCCAATCTGATAGCCTGTGTCTTTTGATTGGGGCATTTAGCCCATTTACATTCAAGGTAACTATTGAAAGATACGAATTTAATGCCATTGTATTGCCTGTAAGGTGACTGTTACTGTATATTGTCTGTGTTCCTTTCTGGTCTGTGTTGCTTTTAGGCTCTCTCTTTGCTTAGAGGACCCCTTTCAGTATTTCTTGTAGGGCTGGTTTGGTGTTCGCAAATTCTTTTGGTTTTTGTTTGTCCTGGAAGCTTTTGATCTCTCCTTCTATTTTCAATGACAGCCTAGCTGGATATAGTATCCTTGGCTGCATATTTTTCTCGTTTAGTGCTCTGAATAGATCCTGCCAGTCCTTTCTGGCCTGCCGGGTCTCTGTGGATAGGTCTTCTGCCAATCTAATGTTTCTACTGTTGTAGGTTACAGACCTCTTGTCCCGAGCTGCTTTCAGGATTTTCTCTTTGTCTCTGAGACTTGTGAGTTTTAGTATTAGATGTTGGGGTGTTGACCTATTTTTATTGATTTTGAAGGCGGTTCTCTGTGCCTCCTGGATTTTGATGCCTGTTGCCTTCCCCAAATTGGGGAGGTTCTCTGCTATAATTTGCTCTAATATACCTTCTCCCCTTCTCTCTTTCTTCTTCTTCTGGGATCCCAATTATTCTAATATTGGTTCGTCTTATGGTATCACTTATCTCTCGATTCTGCCCTCGTGATCCAGTAGTTGTTTACCTCTCTTTTTCTCAGCTTCTGTATTCTCCATAATTTGGTCTTCTATATCACTAATTCTTTCTTCTGCTCATTTATCCTAGCAGTTAGAGCCTCCATTTTTTATTGAACCTTATTAATAGCCTTCTTGATTTCAAAAGAACTAGATTTTAGTTTTTTTCTTTCTCCAGAAAGGGATTCTCTAGTATCTTCCATGCTTTTTTCAAGCCCAGCTAGTATGTTTATAATCGTCATTCTGAACTCTAGTTCCGACATCTTACTAATGTCCATATTGATTAGGTCCCTGGCAGCCGGTACTGCCTCTTGTTTTTTTTTTTTTTGAGGTGATTTTTTCCGTCTTGTCATTTTGTCCAGAGAAGAATAGATGAATGAGAAAACAAAATGCAAAAAGGGTAACAACGACCCCAGAAAAATATACACTAAACAAATCAGAGGAGACCCGAAACCGGGGGGAAAAGAAAGGGAAAGAGAAAAAAAAAGAATATGATCAGGCTGGTGAATAGATCAGAGCCACACACTGCATTTTGAGCATAGTTTGGTCTGTTAGAAGAAACTGCTTCCCAAAATTTTAAAGAAAGAAAAACTTATATATGTACAAAAATAAGAGTAAATACGATGAAGGGATAGAATATGACTGTAAGGATGAAAATTATAAAAGATTTTATAAAAGGAATTGATAAGATAAGAAGTTGGTTGAAAAAAGAAAGAAGAAAAATTAAAAAACAAAAAAGGGGAGAGAATGTGATCAGGCAGGAGACTAGAACAATGCCATACACTAGAGATTTAGGATATATTTTGGTCTGTTAGAAGAAACTGTATCTCAAAATTTTAGAGAGAGAAAAACTTATATATATATATATATATATATATATATATATATATATGTATGTATATATATACACAAAAAATAAGGTTAACTACAATGAAGGGATAGAATATGACTCTGAAAATGAAAAATAAAAAAGATTTTTAAAAAGGGATTGATAAGATGTTGGTTGAAAAAGAGAAAAAGAAAAATTCAAAAAAAAAAAACAGAAAAAGAAAAAAAGAAAGAAAATTTAAAAAATTAACTTTGAAAGACTAAAGAATCAGGGGGAAAAAAAGCCATGAATTGTATGTGCAGTATTCCCCTAGTGCTGGAGTTCTGCAGTTCTCATTGATCGGTAAACTTGGTCTTGGCTGGCTGTTCTTGCTGACCTTCTGGGAGAGGGGGCCTGTTGCAGAGATTCTCAAATATCTTTGCCCAAGACGGAATTGCACCACCCTTGCCAGGGGCCAGGCTAGGTAATCTGCTCGGGTTTGCTCTCGGTAGTTTTTGTTCCCTGAAAGCTTTCCGTACAGCTTTGGAGGACGAGAATGAAAATGGCAGCCTCCCAATCTCTGGTCCTGGAGGAGCTGAGAACTCAGGGCCCCACTCCTCAGTGAGCCCCCAGAGAAAAGCAGTCAATCATTCCTGTCTCCCTGGTCTCCGGTGGCACTCTGTGCTCACCCAGCCTGAGACCAAGTATTTCTATCTCTGGCAGAGGGCTGCTGGAGGGGATGGGGTGGGGGGATGGGGTAACTGGGTGATGGACATTAAGGAGGTTACATGATGTAATGAGCACTGGGTATTATATAAGACTGATGAATCACTGACCTCTACCTCTGAAACTAATAATACACTATGTTAATTAATTGAATTTTAAAAAATGATGATAAAATTTGTAGCTACCTATTATTGCTACATGTATACTCATTCCCTCCTCCCCCCCACCCCCTGGAAACCACCACTTTCCATCTGTCTCTGTGAATTTGACCACTCTGTCTACCTTATGTAAGTGGAATCCTGTGGTATGATATTTTTTGTGGCTGGCTTATTCCACCTAGCATAATCTCTTCATGTTTCATCCATGTTGTAGCAGGAAATTCCTTCCTTTTTAAGCCTGAACAATATACAAACCATGTGGATATACCCATTTTGTTCATCTACTCATCTATCAATGGCCACTTGGGTTGCTTGCACCTTTCCGCTTTTGTAAATAACGCCGCTAGGAACATGGGGCTCCAAGTACGTGTCTGAGTCTGTGCTTTCAAGTCTTTTGTGTATATACTCAAAAGTAGAATTGCCAGATCATATGGTAATTGTACTTTTAACTTTTTGAGGAACTATCATATTATTTTTCTTAGTGACTATACCATTTTACAATCCTAGTAGTGCACAAGGGTTGCAATTTCCCACATTCTCCCAACACTTGTTATTTTCTGAGATTTTTAGATCATACCCATCCTAATGGATGTGAAGTGGTACCTCATTACTGTTTTGCTTTGATTGTCCTAATGATGAGCCATACTTGTTTTTTTTTTAATTATGAACTTTTTATATTAGTTAAAAGAAGGCTTTTATTTCTGACTGAGTTATTTGGAGCTCTGCCTCCTAAGAACCCCAGGGGCCCTATAACCTCCTAAATTCCCATGCTGTAAGGTAGCTTTTCCAATAGAAATACAATGTGAACCACATAGATAATTTTAAGTTTTCTCGTAGCCACATTTAAAAGAAAAAGAAATATGTAAAGTTAGTTTTAATATTTTATTTAATACAGTATATCCAAAATACTATCATTTTAACCTGTAATCAATATAAAAGTTTTTAAGGAGGTATTTACATTCTTTTTTCATACTAAATTGTTACTGTGCATTTTCTGCTTATAGCACATCTCAATTCTGACTATCCACATTTCAAGGGCTCAATAGTTACTACTGTGTTAGATGGGTCTAAGATCTTGATTGTAATTAAACACTGAATAATGCTGTGAGAAATCTTAAGGCAATAACAGCCAATTATCATTACATGATTTACAGAAATCCTGTATACCTGGCAGCTTGTGAGTGGATGAGGACATTTTGCTGCCCTGCCACCATCCACCCATTGGCCACACACACTCATAAATGGAAGGACACCTCCTTTTGGATAGCAACATCAAGAGGGTCCCACCATTTTGTTATATTTTACTATAAGGTGACAGTATTGTTTTATACTATTTCACATTTTTTAAAAACTTACAGTATTTCAGCTAACCTAGAACTGATAAAACATTGTTTGGCTAGTGTGGGAACCTCACCACAAATGCTTTGATTGCCCAGCAGTCAATGTATGAACAAAGTTTGGAATCACACCATTCATGAATTGGTTGGTTTCTATATGGGTGACCACTTGAATATTTGATAATGGCCTTTAAATCAGCTCTATTAGTTCTCCTATCTCCTATTATATCTCCTATTATATCTCCTATTATATTTCCTATCTCCTGATAGGAGTATCAGGATGCTTTTAAAAATTTTTTCTTCTCTCTCTCTTTTTTTTTCCAGCAGCTGGGGAGTCACACATACCATTCTAACTCTTTGATCATCTAAGTGATTTTTTAATCTCCTCACAAGCCAAGGCACTATAATGTAAATAAAGCCTGATTGGTGCCAAATCTGAAATTGTCACATGAGATACTAGATCCTCTGAGATCCTTGTCTGCTTTAATAACAGTGATGTTTCATAAGCCAAGAGTCATCTTCAGGGCCAGCCTATCACTAATAACCATAAGTTCAAGCCCATTTCAGTGCTCCTCAGAGTTTCCTATTTGTTCATCTCTGTACAGCTGCATGCCAGATAGTTAAAGAACTTACAAAAAATTAAGAGGGAACCCCTTGTCAGGTTAAGCTTAAATGTTGACAGCTTGAATCACAAGGTAATTGTTCATGAATTAGTGATGCTGTGAGCTTCATTGAAATTTAATGGACAGTATTGATCTTTCTAAGCTTCCTATAGAATTTAACCATTTTTAATTGCTCAGAGTGTCAGATACCCCTGCTTGCACTGGATTTCCCCTTCGAACTAGGAAGTAGCTACCAGGGAACTAAATCCTTGCCTGTCGCCACTCTAGTCCCTCAGGGCACTGAGCTTCCCGGCAACGCTCAGTGACACTTGCTAACCCACTGACTGGTGGGAAAAGTTGTATTCTTATCACCATGAGCCCATGGATTCTACCTATGATGCCAAAAATAAATTTAGCTAATTAAAATAATAAATATTTATTCAATAATTATGTGAGTGTGTGCCAAATACCAACTCTGAGCTAGAGGCATCACACTTACTATCAATTTATCACATAAATCAGGTGCATTTAGATGGAACGGCCATTTTTCCATTTTATGTGTGTAAACAGAGGCCCAGAGAAGACACATCTCGACAGTGTCACTTAACAGCTCTAGCACACTGGACACGTTAGGTAGCAGAGCTCCAGTTGTCCCTATTTATAGGGTGGGAGCAATAACACTGCCACTAAGTGTTGCTGTAGGAAATGAATTACATAGTGTTTTATTTTAATCTTACTTTATTCTTTTCACTTTGCAGGAATGGAATGAGTTTGTGCAAAGCATTTCACTTTTGATTAGAAGGTGAAAAAATATCTCCTCACTTAGATTCATGAAACCAGTCTTCACTGAGTTAGACCAGATTGCTCTGTATCAGACAAAGAACTGGGCCAAGTGGAAAAAACAAAACAAAACAAAAAAAACCCTGAATAGGCTTAGGCTTATTTAAGGTTACCTTTCAGTATTTTACAGTATGACCACGATCAAAGTGTTCTATAGATCCCTGTTGTAATCTAAATTAAAATTTATAACATAATTAATGTAGAAGTTTTCAAGCACTAACATAATCCTATGACATTTTTTAGGCAGATCCAGCTTCCAGCTAAGGGCTTATAAAAACAAAATTAAATGAACTGCACACACACATACAAATATTGAATCATATCTGCTATGGAAGTACTAGTATTCAGTTTAGAAGATTTTATTTATGGTCAACCGTGTGTGTGTGTGTGTGTGTGTGTGTGTGTGTACCCAGTTTTAACTTGCATCAGAAGATTTAAAATATCTAAAATATCTATAACTTTGAAATATTTTTAGCTTTAAAATAATTTTATATAAAAGCTATACCTATTCAGTTGCAACTGATACCAAAAGATTTAAAATTTCTTTTATTTATTTATTAATTTATTTGAGAGACAGAGAGCAGAGCGAGAGAGAGAGAGCGCGCACACCAGCAGGGAGAGGGAGAAGCAGACTCCCTGCTGAGCAGGGAGCCCGATGTGGGGCTCAGTCCCAGGATCCTGGGATCATGACCTGAGCCAAAGGCAGATGCTTAACCAACTGAGCCACCTAGGTGCCCCGAGCTTGAAAATTTCTTTGTCCATCGACAGTTTCTTATCACATTACATATTTTTATTACAATTGATAAAAGTGAAAGACTACTTAGGGAGTGTTTCTTAATATTCAAAACTGATAAACCACAACTGTGTTGTCCAAACTGCCGAGACAATTGGTACATCTCTCACTTCTCTGACACTGTGTTGTTCTTCCCAGAAGTGTCTTGAATCAGCCATTTCATGTTTCTTGCTTCAGACTGTATGGTATAAATGTCATTGTTTCCATAAGTACTTCTTAAATACCAACAATATGCCAGACCCTAGGCATGCAATATGGTGGATAAAAATGACATTACCCTTTTGGAACCTAGAATCTGGTGGCAGAAGCAGATATTAATCAATGAATCATAGAAAGAAATACACAAGTACAAGATGCTTTGTCTTATGGAGAAGTACAGGGACATATGAGAACATTGAAAGGGGGCCCTGGCATAGTCTAAGGAGCTTGGTTAGAGATCCCATCTCTGACCAATCAGCCAGAGGGGGATGGAGGGAAAGAACTTGGGCTTTGAATAGATACAAGCTTTAGTTTCAAATCTACCTTCTGGGTCCTGAGGTAAGTTGTTGAAGTTCTCTGAAATCTAAGTTTCCTCACTTATAAAAGAACTTTATTGTATTTACTTCGATAGAGTTCTGAAAGACTATAAAATAGATTTATTAGTGGCTGGCACGTGGTGAGCATTTAGTAAATAATAGTGTCCTTTCTTTTCATTGCTCCTTTGATGACAAACTTTGACTTAATGCTTATAACATTGTATTTTTCTTCTTAAGTATTATTCCAAATCCTATCCAGGTCAAAGAAAAGTAATTATAATATAGAATTGTATCTGCTGTACAAATACTGATACTCAATTTAGGGCATTTTATCTCTAGTCAAGTGTTAGACCAGTAATGTAATTAAGTGAATGGATTCATTGACTTTAGGAAAAGAGCATGCATTATGCTTATCATTAGCTTGGCTGAGTAAAGCCATGTGACTTAAAGGAAAACCTACAGAACTAAGAGTTGAGAGAACATGATGTAACTGAGGTGCTTGAAAAGTCGTGGTGCAGCTCTGGGCCTCACAGGAATCCTAAATCCCCTTTAGCTCAGTCATTTGGGGAAGCTGGAAAGTGATGTTAGTGCCCGTTACACATGGTTGACTCTTATTCTTTCTGGTACTCATAGCTTAAGGGTCATCTCCTTTGAGAAACCTGCCCTGACTCCCTAAAAGTGGGGTTATGTGTCAGTCCCCTGGGCTCCATTAAAAAACAACCCTGCAACTCTTTACTGAATGTCTGTGCATAGGACTGATTATTCACCATACTGTGGTCTCCATGAGGAGTGGCACAGTGCCAACCTCCCACCTCAGCCCTTGGCACAGTGCCTGGCACTTAATAATACTATTTAGGGAATATCTGGTTCATCATCTAAGACAGAAAAAGACCAGTTATGTGCTCACCACTGTTCTGAAAAAGCATATAGACTGGACTTCCACCTGAAGGACATTATAATTAAGGAAGGAGAGCAATACTAAAACACAAACAAAAAACCCAAACCATATCAGAAGGGCATCATAAAATGATGTATTCTCTATATGCTCTTCAGGGCACCAGAGCTGGTCATGCGAGATTTTGAGGTTTTGAAGACTGGAAGATAATTCACTAAGTAAGAAGGGAACAGACACAACACATGGGGAACATCATGAGTTAAATATGGAACAGTGTTTGGATCAGGACTTGGAAAGAGCCGCAGAGTCCATGTGGTTAGCCATGGGAACTCGCACTGGGTAGGCAGCCTGAAGTCAGACTATGCAGGTCCTTGAAAAGCAAGAGGAAGGTAGGCTTGATGTGGTTGAAAATGTGAAGAAATTGGTGGTGTTGAACATGAAACCCACATGCTCAGAATACAGTTCCTAGAAATTTAGGAGAGATTGTAGCAAATGAACAGAGTCTGAAAGAAATAAGGCTCTGAACAAAATCATTTTATATTTAATGTTTTAAATTTCTAACCCATGCCCATTTCTTCTATCTCGTTGATCACCAGGATCGGTTCAACCAGGTAGGTTAGTATTCACAGAGGAAGAAGAAGATGCTCCAAGAACTTAAATGGTGTGTTCAGTGTCATCTAGTTCATTAATGGCAGAGCCAGAATTAAGGGGATCAATTCCTGAATTTCAAATCTCTATCATTAAAGTTAAAACTAAAATTTATCAAATGGTAGCAATAGTTCAGTTTTTTTTTGGTATATTGTTTAAAAACAACATACCATAATCCTTTTGGAAAGGTATAGGTTTTTGTTAGTGAGGGTGTTTTGCTTTTGCGTTAAAAATATATGCGTGTTTGTAAACCTACACAATAGCATTAATGAAGAGCATTAGTCAGATTTTTCTGGATAAATCGAAGTTCATAATACCCATGTGTCATAATACTCAAACAGTAATATGTGTTCACTTAGCTTTTGTGTCAAAAACCAGAAACAACACTTTCCATTCAAACTGCATAAACTATATACTATAAAGGGAAAATATTCGAAGAGATAGAACAAGAAATTGGGATTTATTACACAAGCTGATTTTTCTATAGAAGAGACATGATATGTACTCTATAAATAGAGCAAAGTTAGAATATGACAGTCAACATGTTTCATTTAATTTTTTAAGTGCTGTTGGCTGATTCATACTCTTTGGCCACAGAATAATATATGTGATCGTTTATTGCTGAATGCTTTAGGGGACGCTGCGTAGCATTGTGCTCAAGAGGACAGATTCTAGGGTCAGATTTGCTGGAGTAAAACCTTGGTTCCTCCATTAACTGATTTGTTATCTTATGCATGTTTCTTAACCTCTGTAAGTCTTATTGTTTTTGTCTGTAAAATGTGGATAATAATATCTAAGTGAATTTTATCTATGATTCTTTTAAAGTAGGGAAGGTTAAAGAAGTAAATTGATGGCAAAGAATAAAAAGTTTGCATGTTAGCAAAACCACCATTATGCATATATCTTATGCACAGATACAGACATACATTTATTTCCTCTTTGCCATGAACTACTAATTTGTATTCTAGAACATGTCTAATCCTTTAAGGTTTCTACCTCTTCACTATAGAAGTGTCACCATTAGGTTTACAGGAAAATGGAATGCAAGCTTTTATGACATTTTACTGATTTTTTAGTGGCCTATGGTGATTAATGAAGCTTTATTGGAAACCAGAAACAAATAATTCCTGGATTCCTGGTTTTATATTTTAAAGCAATTCATTAGGCATTGGGAAAATGCCTGAAAGTTGCATTTTAAAAGCTTTTATTTTTAAACCAAAGATTTTTTTTCCCAAATAAGCCTTATAACTAAAACATGTTATCAGTCAGAGTACTTTCTAAATGTTTAAATTTTGAGTTTTCTTCTTTGCCCTTCCTCTCCTCTCATGCTATAGTGTGCATCTGTTACAAAATTATAGTTCCAAACAATGTGAGTAAACCACCAATAGGACACATTGTTGGCTAGAGCAGTTACTGCAAAAAAAAAAAAAAAAAAATGAAGTTAGACATGGAAGAAGTGAAACTGACCTTTTAAAATATTATTCAAACCTCAGTGCCTTCAGTAACTTCTATTCCATTCTGTTGTGCATAATATTTCTTTGCAGTTGGGGAAACTTACAGAAAAAACCTGGTGACATCTAGTGGGGCAAGAATGTGGCAGAGCTGCTGTAAGGGTATAAAGAGAGCCAAGAAGATGAAGGGGTGACTCCAGTGAGTCACACCCTACATCCTTCAGAGATATCCTCTGCTGTCGACTGAAAACCTTTCTAAATAGAGGACCAATCATACAGATGTCTGAGAAGAAAAATAAAGAATGTATCTTCTGACTGAGCTGAGGACAACTAGCCTTGCAAAAGATCCTTCGGAGTCAGGGTTAGAGCTCGCAATACGTTCTGACCTGCACGCTTCAGCTTCAAACACATCTCCTAGTCAGTGAATACATTTAATGCATTAGTTCTATTTCCCTTTGGTCCTAAAAATGATTGTTAAATTAATTGTTAGTCTGTCTTATAATTGTGTTTTAGACTTGACAAAATATGGCACTTTTCTTACCAAGAGGGATTGAGATTGGATTGACTCCATGGCAACTCTCTCAATCTCTCTCTCTCGATAGATAGATTATATGTAGATATAATATTATATATTATATTATGTATATTATATTCAATATTATATATTCAATATTACCAGTATTTTAATTTTCCTTAAATTAATCATGTATATGAATATATATGTATATACATACCCAAATTAACATGACTTTTTTGAACCTGAAAATTCTACATTTAAATGCATATGCAAAATTAGTCATGTATATCTGAGCCAGATATTAATTTTTGAGAGAGTATACTATATGTATATATATATACACACACACTAGAGTATATTATATATATGTGTGTGTGTATATATATATATATACATACACATACATATTTTATACACACATATGCATTCAAAGTATTTTGGCATTAATTGAATTAAGGGATGCAGAATACTTTGGGCAAAAATGTATAAATCAAATATTGATAAAAGTAAGTGTAGCCCTAACAGTGTTTATATTCTTTGCAAACCATAGAACAGAGAAAGCAGCAGTGAATGATTCAGAACCATTGACCTATGGTAGGGAAATGCTGACTGAATATTTAAAGTGGAAGGAAAAGCACTATTTCTGATTTTAAAGGATATTGTAGGCTTTATATCAGAACTGAAGTTTACATAATTTGTCTCTAAAATATTTTTATAAGAGGTATTTTTTCTAAGTTCATTAAAACAAAATTATTTTTGAAAACAGATCTTGACTTTCTAGGCAATTGATGAATTATTTGAGAAGTTTAACACAATGTCCTGACCTAAATTAAGGTAAAGATATTTGGGATAAGTGTGAGTATAATTTGGTGATTCAGAACTGATTGAAGATTGTACCTAAAAAAGTGCTCTCAAAAAAATCAATGTCAGTCTATAAAGTGATTTCTAAAGCTTTTATTTTCAGTCCTGTCCTGTTTAACTTTTTCATTTTAAATAAATTACATAAATTGTATTGCGGTAAAACTTACAGTAAAGATGGAACGTATATACAGACATTGAATAACAAAAACTCTAGGTTTATCTAAGAAGATGCAGTTTGACAGAAATAAAGTGTGGGTCCTAGTCTCTAAACACACACACACGCAGCACACACACAGATGGTGAGAAATCAGCTTAAAAGTAACACATACGAAACATTTTTAAAAATAGTGGATGAATGGTGGATGTCCATTGACTGTAAATTTGTTATTAGAGCAGGAAGTTAAGGAAACCAAAGGAAAAAAAAACAAACCCACATAAAATTAGAAGTGAGAAGAGTAAACAACCATGGCTATGGAGGAAATTAAAGGAAAATTTCAAAAGCATTTTAAAAACATTATACAAATATATTTGTATACACAAACACATTTCAAAAGCTAACATCATTGTTAATGCTGAAATATTAGAATCCTCAATACATTCTCTTTCAACTTAGAAACAAGGTAAGGGTGTTCTATCAGAGTTGATTGCAGATCCCAGAAACCATTCTAGCTAGTTTAACTAGAAAGGGCCATATGGCAGAATTGCTTATGAGATTGTTGAAAGAGTTGCTGGAGCAAAGTCTAGGCTAAGCTTCCAGGTATGTTTCCTAAACACCAGCCTCCAGCAGGCCTGCCAGGATGGCTGCCGCCACTGTTGTGATCATGAAACCAGGAAATCTGCCCCAGCTGCTGGCTCCCACAACCACACCGTCTCAGCTCTGACCTGAGCAGCAGAATGAATGCCCTTCCTCCTGCTTCTCTTTAAAACTAGGAATTATGCAGCTCTGGCTGCATCACAACTTCTATGATGATGCTCCCCAGTGCTCTGGAAGTAGCAGCCAATGGAATTAAACAAAAGAAAGAAATGAGAAATCTAAAGTAGGAAGCAAAATTACCATGTTTGCAGCCAATATGGCCATATGCTTAGAAAACCAAGAGAATCAGCACAAACACTATTATAAACAATTAGGTTTCAGAAAGATATTTGGTTTTAAAATTCATATATATAACCAGTAACTAATTAGAAAATACAATGAAAGAAGTCATCCTGTTTATGAGAGCAACAATAAAAAAGATGTACCAGTGACATAAAGTAACAAAAATATGTAGGTTTTATGTAAAAAACAAACAAAAAAAAAACCCTTGAAATTTCCTGCTAGAGTATATAAGAAAGAACAGAGGTAAAGACATACTTTGCTTTAAGTAGGAAGATTCAGTATTTACAATATTTTAATTTTCCCTAATTAATCATGTATATGAATATATATGTGTATATATATATGTGTGTGTATATATACCCAAATCACCATAACTTTTTTGAACCCGACAATTCTACACTTAAATGCATATGCAAAATTAGTCATGACTATTGGAGCCAGATATTAAAATATGTCATGAAGCCACAACTAAAATAGTTTCTGCATTAAGAAGAAATAGAAATTCACTGGATTAGGGTCGAGATCCAAAACACATCTGAAATACATATAGAAATAATTTAATGTAAAATGAGGGTGATATTTCACATCAGTGGGGAAAAGATTATTCAATAACTTTTGAGAGAACTGGCTAGGTATTTGGAAAAAAAATGAAGTTGGATCACAACCTAATTCCTTACACCAAAATCACTTCTAGATGAAGCAAATGTAAGAAGGTGAAAAATGAGTAAAGAAATGAAGAGACTGTTGATAAATATAAATGAGTAATAGACTTATCAAAGGAGGTTCATCCTTACTTATAATTTAAGAAAAACCCAATCAAAGTAAAAATGTATCTTTTTTTTTTTTTTTACCTCTCAAATCCAAAGGCTGCAAGACTGTCTTTTGTAAACACTGATCTGGCTGTGCTCTCTGCTTTTCTGGAAAGGTTAGGCAGCCGTACCACAGTTCAGTTTTCAGTAGCATCTGGGGAGCCTACCTGCTCACTTTTTAGCCAGTTTCTAGCTATAGACATCATTTCCTGTTAAAAATGTATGAGACTTGAGAAAGAAACATCTCAGCCTTTCATCCCTAACCATCTAACTACTTAGCTATACATGTAAAGATTTTGTTTTCTGAAAAGATACCTAGTCATCGCCTTTGCAAGAGGCGGGTGGCTGGTGGTGATGGAGAAGGGGAAAGAATTGACTCTGGCATTATAGGCATCTATCTGCCTAGAGGCATGTTTGAATTTCTAATCATGTGGACATTTTCATATTTTAAAAGAGGTATAGCATCTAGAACAGGGGTGGTGTTAGTCAGGCTCTGCCCTGAGGTAGTGAACTGGTCCTGGGATTGGGTTCACATGTAGGTACTATCCTCTGAGAGAGCTCCGTGAACCGGCTAGAGCATGTTAGGACAAATAGCTGTGGCACGAGCGTATTTGCGATCACATCAGAACAAGCACCTGAATGGGTTATATTGGTGGATAAAGAACTGGGATCAAAATTATAGCAGTGTTCACAGTAAGAATCCGGAAAAGGCATTAAAACATATTGGCTATGAGCTCAAGGGATACGACTGCACCAAGGAGGACATTGAAGGAAATCACTTGGAAAAAAAAAAAAAAGGAAATCATTTGCAAATGAGGAAAGAAGGGAATGCTAAGCAGCAGGTCTCCAGGGAATGTGCCGTGGGCTAGTATTGAGTTCTTTCGTGGAGAGAGCTGCTCCAAACTCAGCCTGTTGTCAGGTTGCATAAGGGAAATGAAGAGAGATCAAGCTCTGGGCTTCGTAGAAGCTATCGTCATCCTTACTTGTACTTACTGTTCTTAAGAGGCCCCAGATATTTGAAAAGACAAAAAAGGAATAGTTCTATATAATAAGACAAACTTAAAATAGGTTGGAAAGGTACAAGTCAGCCACCTACTTCCTTAAGAACTATTCCGGGTTACCAGCGGTTTAAAGCAGAACCAAAGCAAATCATTTGTCACTTCCAAAGGCCACAGGACCACTTTTTTTACCTTTTCAAGTTGGCTTTGCTCTCTGCTTTTTTCTAAAGTTTAGCCAGATTTACCACATCTCAGCTTCCAGGAAAACCTAGGGAATCAGCCCCGTCTTCGCAGCTAGCTGATGGATTCTAGGCAACTGTTTATAGATAGCAAGAATAGAAGTGACCTTGAGATGAAGGTGGTAAAGCACCTTTATCTGACCTTTCCTTTCTACAGACCACCAAGTCCTGAAAGTGAATGTTTAATACCCCTGGGAAGATTTCTGGCCTCCGTTCCAAACAATTACTGAACTAATCTAAATTACACTAACACAGACCATTTATCAAGGTCAGCCTGCAACGATTTGCATATCTAGGCAAAGTGTTCCCAGTACAGAGGGTGAACCAAGGATAAATAAAGCAGAAATGAGGTGCTGATTAGTCAAAAAAAAAAAAAAAAAAAAGACTCATTAACTATCTAACGATGGGAGAGTTTGCAGATTGGTTAACTGAACAGTTATTGTTTTAGTAATACAAGACAAAAAGGCATTTTTCTTCTTTTTGACCTAAGAACAGGCCCCTTTGCAAGTGACATCTGACTTCAAAGGATTTTAGCATTCCTGTTGACAAATAAGGTTAGAAGTGGAGGAAAAGAGACTTCGCCATCTTGGTGGAAGGGATGATAGAATGCTTCCAACCCCGCGACCAGATCCAACTCTCCCTTTCAGGCCTTATTTCCTATGGCAGTAAGCGAATTCTCTAAAACTTAGGGGCCCCAAAGGGATTGTCCCCCTGTTCCACACACTCAACTGAAAGGTTTCTGTCAAAAGTGAGTATCAAATAAGCCTGTCCCCCGAAGGCAAATAATGTATGATTCCACTCCTATGAGGTACCTGGAGTAATCAAATTCATAGAGACAGACAGTAGAATGGTGGTTGCCAGGGGCTGGGGGAGGGGAGTGTGGAGGTGTTGTCCTATGGGGACAGAGTTTTAGTTCTGGCAGATGAACAATGTTCTGGAGATGGGTGGTGATGAGGTTGCACGACAATGTAAATGTACTTACTGCCACTGAACTGCACACTTAACAACGGTTAAGATGGTACATTTTTTTGTTTTACCCCAACTTAAAATAAGCAAAAAAGTTAAAATCGATAACATATTTATAGACAAGCGACTATTATAGTGATCAGCTTAAAAAATCCAGAATTTTCAGGTGCCTGAGTGGCTCAGTCAGTTAAGTGTCTGCCTTCGGCTCAGATCATGATCCCAGGGTCCTGGGATCGAGCCCCGCATCAGGCTCTCTGCTCGGCGGAGGGCCTGCTTCTCCCTCTCTTCCCTGTCCTTGCTCTCTCTCGCTCTCTCTCTCAAATAAATAAATAAAATCTTTTAAAAAAATCCCCATTTTGTATCTGCCATGTCACAATCTCCTCTAGAATATTATTTTTGGTCAAAAAGCTTGGCACTAGGTTTATCATCCTTGAGTGTGTTTGACTGATGCTAAAGTCATCCAGGAAATCAGGGCCGTGCCCACGGTCATGAGTTCAGAAGACTGGATGGGGTCGGGCAGGGGAGGGCAGCTCATAGGGGTAGGGTGCCTGGCTTGGTCCATGCTGAACACAAGAGTGATGGGGGGAGTAAATATTAAAGTAGATCTTATAATAGCAGGTCTTATAAAGTGGTCTAATAATAGAAGTAAGTAGGAAGAAGCAGGCTGGTATTAAAAACCACACTACTATGTTGCAGAACTATTAATGCTACCTGAGAGCCATAAATTATGATGAAAAGCAAATGTCTACTGCTTTGCATATTTTTAATAAGAGAAGCATTGCACAGTTTTGACATCCTCAAAGGAAAGCCAATCAGGAGTATGTTCTTTACCGAGTAAAGAGTAAAAGAGCTGCTACCAGCTTCATAGGCAAGGAACCAGTCCTGTCACACAGGCTTCCACACTCAGAAGGGCCCTGCACTTGGTTTCAGGCTGCACTGCGTTCTCTTGAAATCTCTAATGCTTTTGGAACAACGTCTCACTTTGTGCTGGGTCCCACCAATTATGTAGCCAGACCTACTGGCATCAGTCAGAACATCAAACTGCAGCCTAGGTTAAACTATCATGGCAAAGCAAGGAGGTGGGTTCACTAGCCTAACTTGGGCAGATAAGGAATATTTTAAAAAGGACCCAGGGTTGATACAGACCACCCAGAGGGTGGGAGCCTGGTGGAACCTAGATAAGGCAGCGTGTGGTATGATATGAATACGGGACTCCAAGCATGCCTGTCGGTAAACTGCTAGGGACGGAGTTCTGTGGTCAGCTGGTGTCACTACACCATCTTGAAATTGCATATCCACGTTGTTTCTACCTTCCTACTCATGCCGTTCTTGCTGCATGGGGGAGATCCTGGTTAGGAAGAGGCCAAGGTTCTGTCTCCTGTTCCCAAGTGAGTTGGCTTAGGATTTCAGGGTCTCCCATACCTCCCACCTGGATGTCTTATTGCTTAGGGTAAACCCAGAGAGGGGTGCATTAAACCAGAGAGTTCAGCTAACTGGGAACTGGGAAGGGGAATGGGATTTCTGAGCTGCAGACTAGGACTTAGGGGCAGAAGGGAGAGAGTAGGGCTCCTTGGGTGGAATGGCATGATACAAAGGAAGATCAATCCACTGTGTAGGAAGGACTGTTGTCTCCGCAGAGTTGTCTGAGCTGAGGTGTCTGGAGGGAATCTCGAGGGAGTTACGTTAGTTCTGAATTTTGGTTCACTTCGCCGGCTCCCATTTGCTCAATGAATATTCCTGTCGGTCCCTTTTAGGGGAAAGAGCAGCACCCTGATGGCAGTCTGAGCTGAATTCAGTGCCTGGAATTGTCATGTAGTAGATGGGATCCCTTGAGTAGGTTACTTCACCTCTCTGAGCTGAGCTTACATTTCCTTGTTTTGTAAAACAGATAAAACATACATTCATAATGTTACTGCGAAGATTAAATATGTCAAGTATAGAGCACAAAATAGATCCTAACTGACTTGTATCCATTATTAATACCATCAGTTTTATGATTATTATTCAGATAGTGAGGACTAAAGACCTATCAAACAAAGGAGCACAGATGTCTGTAGGGATTAAGGTGAATAGAAAGATAATTGCTCTTCATTTACACAGTCAACATATCATTATTTATTTATTTTTGGATTGTTATTATTTTCTGTGTACAGATGTAGTTAATTATGCATTTTAAAACTGAAAATATATCTAAATAACGAGGCTTGCTACTGTTAGATTCTCTTTTATATGGCTATGCAAATAAGATCACAATTAGGACAGTGTAACTTCTCCTCCACTAAGATTATTAGTTTCTTTTCTAGAGAAACAGAATATTTTAGAGCTAAAAGGGACCATACAGATCATCTACTAAAGTTTCCCCTTTAACAAATCAAGAAGTCGAGATTTGTGAAACTGTGTCTTCTACGGTATTGGACTGCTGTTCCCTAAAATTTTATCAGTTCAATGAAAATAAAATTATTTTATTTTTCATTTGGTTATCTTTAAATAAGTTAACTGAAATCATTTCTATCTAAGTCTTAGGAAACAAGACTTCTGTTATTTGTTCCCACTGCTCTCCTCTTATTATGCTCCTAAATGATTATTTTGGACAAATGCTTGGTAACACGTTTCATTTATCAATGGCATGCTGCTGTAGTAATGGTGTGTATCACTTGCAGTATTCTACAAATGTGGATCTAAATTAATTTACCTGCACAACTTTTCATTCCTGCATAATAATGCCTATTCTATGTCTGTTATTCATAAAACAGGTAAGTGGGGTTGTCTGTCATCTTCCTTCAAAATAGAGTGTAGTCATTCAGAATCTCTGCTCCAAAGTACACAGACAACATGGAGTACACAAAGTGCACATAGGTCTGTCTCCCTTTCTCTCTCTCTCTTTGCCCATCTCTCCCTTTGTCCATCTCTCTCTCCATCCATCTCTCTCTCTCTCTGTCCATCTCTCTGTCCATCTCTCACTTTCTGTGCATATCTCTCTCTCGGTCCATCTCTCTCTCTCTGTCCCTCTCTCTCTCTCTCTCTGTCCATCTCTCTCTGTGTGTCCATCTCTCTCTCTGCCCATCTCTCTCTGTGTCCATCTCTCTGTCCATTTCTCTCTCTGCCCATCTCTCTCTGTGTCCATCTCTCTCTCTCTGTCCCTCTCTCTCTCTGTGTCCATCTCTCTCTCTCTGTCCATCTCTCTGTCCATCTCTCTCTGTGTCCATCTCTCTGCCCATCTCTGTGTCCATCTCTCTGTCCATTTCTCTCTCTGCCCATCTCTCTCTCTGTCCCTCTCTCTCTCTGTGTCCATCTCTCTCTCTCTCTCTGCCCATCTCTCTCTCTGCCCATCTCTCTCTCGGTGTCCATCTCTCTCTCTGTCCATCTCTCTCTCTCTGTCCCTCTCTCTCTGTCCATCTCTCCCTCTGTCCATCTCTCTCTCTCTGTCTTGCACTCGCTCTCTTCTTCCTCTTCGTAATAGTAAAAGTACTCGGTCAGTCTCTCTGTCTCCTATACTTTTGCACACACTGCGCTCGCTCGGTCAGAGGCAGCAGGACATGCTCGGTTCCTTGTTTCACAGACCGTGTCACTTCAGCATATGTTGCTGAGTTGTTCCTCGTTGTGTCAAATGCAGCCTGACCAATTCCCTTCAGAGCAAAATTTGAATCAGCAGAGTGATTTCAGAGTCGAGTGCTTACTCTGTAGTTGACAATCTCTATGGATTTTAACAACTGATGAGTTTTCCAACACAGGGGAAAAGACGCCATAGGCCAAATATAAGTAAAATCTTCAGCTCACTGAAGAGGCATAATGGTGGTCCCTTTGCAAATGGTTGTATGAAGTAAGCATATCATTGAAAATAATGCCCCTCTGAGGTATGCCATGTGAGATCATTTTTCAATGCCACTGAATTAATGCTTTTTTTTCTGATAAGGACATTGATTTGCTATTTGTTTAGATAATTCAATATAATTTATTTGTAAATCTTCTCCATCTTGATTTTATTCAAGCTGTCTTTACACACACACACACACATCAAAAAGGGACTTTTCTTTCATTGTGTAATCTTTTTTTTAGTATATGTGATGCCGAAGCGAGCACTCATTGTGTAATCTTGCAATTAAATCATTACTACCTATTTCATGATCTTTAATTCTATGGCAAATAGTCTTCTAAATTAAAAGTTTGAAATTTTTCCCACAGGTAACAGATTCTGGAAGGATTTCAAAAGCCATGCATTTTAAACCTCTACTTAAGCTACAAAGATGTAGAAATAAATTTCAGCTCCAGAAAATTCACAGTCTGTGATAGAACCATAAAAAATCTCAGGTGTGTTCCCAAAAATACTCTTGGGTTACTTAAGGACACTTAAGTTTTAAGTATTTACAAAACAAAAAACTATTAGTTTCTGTGAATTATTTCTACCTTTCAACATAACCTCATAGTTTTTTTTTTTTTAAAGATTTTATTTATTTATTTGAGAGAGAGAGAATGAGAGAGAGAGAACACATGAGAGGGGATAGGGTCAGAGGACGAAGCAGACTCCCTGCCGAGCAGGGAGCCCGATGTGGGACTCGATCCAGCAACTCCAGGATCATGACCTGAGCCGAAGGCAGTCGCTCAACCAACTGAGCCACCCAGGCGCCCATAACCTCATAGTTTTGATGGTATTTATGTGTTCTGTTATGTAGGAAATTCTTTCACATCATAAATCCCAAATCTTCCATATATGAGCGCAACAGAGCTGTGGAGACACAATCATCAAGATAATTAGCTAATTTTCTTATATCTAGCTCTGTTCCCAAAAGAATTTAGGGTGATAGTAATCTTCAAGTAAGAGATTTACTTCTCTCTTAGGGAACTTGCATTTTGCTTAATAATAAAGGTGATTTTCTTTCCTTTTTTTTTTTGTATTTTTAAAAATTTTAATTCCACTGTAGTTAACATACAGTGTTATATATGTTTCAGGTGTACAATATAGTGACTCAACAGTTCCATATATTACTAAGTGCTCATCAAGATAAGCATACTTTTAATTTCACCCATTTGCCACCTACTTTCCCTCTGGTAACCATCTGTTTGTTCTCTGTAGTTAAGATTCTGTTTTTCTGTTTCTCTCTCTTTTTTTCCTTTTTCTTTTTTTCATTGATTTGATTTCTTAAATTCCACATATGAGTGAAATCATATGGTATTTGTCTCTCTCTGACTATTTTGTTTAGTATTATATTCTCTAGACTGATGCATGTTGTTGCAAATGGCAAGATTTCATTCTTTTTTATGGCCAAATAATATTTCATTATATGTGTACATACACACACACACACACACACACACACACACACACCACCTCTTCTTTATTCATCTATTGATGGACATTTGGTCTGCTTCTATAGTATGGCTATTGTAAATAATGCTGCAATAAACATAGGGGTGCATATATCCCTTCAAATTAGTGTTTTCCTATTCTTTGGGTAAATACCCAGTAGTATGATTCCTGGATCATAAGGTAGTTAACTTTTTAATTTTTTGAGGAACCTCTATACTGTTTTCCAGAGTGGCTGCACCAGCTTGTATTCCCACCAACAGGGAATGAGGATTCGCCTTTCTTCACATCCTCACCAACACTTGTTGTTTCTTAAGTTTTTGATTTTAGCCATTCTGACAGGTGTGAGATGATATCTCATTGTGGCTTTGATTTGCGTTTCCCTGATGCCGAGTGACGTTGAGCATCTTTTCATGTGTCTGTTGGCCACCTGGATGTCTTCTTTGGAGAAATGTCTGTTCATGTCTTCTGCCCATTCCTTGATTGGATGATTTGTTCTTTGGGTGTTGAGTTTAATAAGTTCTTTATAGATTTTGGATACTAGCCCTTTATCAGATATGTCATTTGCAAATATCTTCTCCCATTCAGTAGGTTGTCTTTTTGTTTCGTTGATAGTTTCCTTTTATTTTGATATGGTCCCCATAATTTATTTTTGCTTTTGTTTTCTTTGTCTCAGGAGACATCTAGAAAAATATTGCTAGGGCCAATGTCAGAGAAATTATTGCCTATGCTCTTTTCTACAATTTTTGTGGTTTCAGGTCTCACATTTAGGTCTTTAATCCATTTTGAGTTTATTTTTGTGTATGGTGTAAGAAAGTGGTCCAGTTTCATTCTTTTGCATGTAGCTGTCAAACAGAGGTGATTTTCTTACAAGAGTTAGCAACCATGGGATCAAACTGAGAAGGCGTTTTTAAAAAACTCAGAGAAACAGCCAAAGACCATTAACTGTCCTCCATCATCAGAATTTTTCCTGTAAATTTTTCTTTACTCAGCTCTTACAGCAATAGTTTCAAATTGGGCTACACATTAGAATTTCCTGAGCTTTTAAAAAACACCTATATCTGAGTCTCACTATAGAGCCATTGAAATAACTCTGCAAGGGTGGAACCTAGTAAGTCAGGACCCAGCACCGTGGCTTAGAGGGGTTTGTTTATGCTTTAGTAAGAGTGTCGTACACAAATAATGACCCATAGAGTCACAGAAAGTATTTGACTTAGCTTCCAGGTGGAATCCTACCTGGGCATTGTGATTGAAAAAAGAGGAAACTTTGGGAGTAGATTGTGTTTCACTTCAAGAGGCTATAGAAAATGTTTTTACTGAGATTATCTTAAAACAGAAACACTATTTAACACCAAGAACATTAGTCAGGCCACTTTAAAACAGAACACATGAGATAATGAGTTCTTAGTGCCTAGTAGGTGATGGCATTAATTACTGTAGTTTCAGTATTGTACACCTGAAACTAATATCATACTGTATGTTAACTATACTGGAATTAAAATACGATAAAATAAAAATATTACTGTAGTTTTAGAAACTTAAAAAAATTTTGTGCTTCTATCTCAAATATTTTCTTAAATTTTCTTTGGAGTTAATGCTAAATCTTGTTATATTGAAAAGAACATAGGGAAAGGCATTTTGTTTTACTAGTTTTTTTGTTTTTGTTTTTGTTTGTCTTTGGATTAGGAACAGGGGCATTTGTACCTTTGGGGTAAAGTATGCTGATAGCCAGAGGATCAATTCAGGACCAAGAAAACCCCAAGGCATAGATGGCAGGTTGAGGGTAAAGACTTGGAGCCAATGGAACGGAGTTCTTCTCCCACCAGCATTTGTTTTTTTCTACAAAGCAGACTCTTTTCTTATCCTTGAAAATGATTGCTTTTGTTAGAGAGCTGATTCCTTTATACCCTAGCCTGTATCTCCAGGTTTCAAGTCCTGTTCCAGTGAGATAATTAAAGCAATGTTCTTTGGTTGAAAGTCTTTCCCAATCACAGTGAGTACTGAAATGATATTATTATTATTATCATTATCATTATCATTAATTAAGCATAGATTTTTAACAGAGATCCACTGGTACAGGAGTTCAAACAAACTGCATTTTTGCTCCTCTTAAAATATTACAGACTGATATCAATGATACAGCTTACCATTTTCAAAGGCTTAGATCATAAAGTATGATGGAATATGTAGTGTAGCTTTAAACTTTTGCAAATCTATGTTTAATTTTTTCTTCTGTGAAGTTAATAGATAATAGATCAATTTAACACATTCTCTGGGGCATCTGTTACACAAATTATTTCCTGTTGTTTAAACAAACAATAAGGAAATTTCTTCATTACAGCCACATTATTAAAAGAAAGCCACCCGTTCAGTAAAAGATGAATGAGGTAGTTATTTTAACATCTATGAAAACTTGAATCAAGTTGTTTGAGTGTTCTAGCAGAATTCGTAATGGAGGAAATTAGGCTTCTCTCGTGCCTGGGGGTTTAAGCAGTGCTAGCTGCTTCTTTCCAGAGTGCTGGTGCTCTCCCTCCATTATGAATCACCACGTGGCAATTGACATTCCTGTCAGATCAACTTCAGAGCGCTGCTTGCTGGTCTGTGTCACTTCATGTGAGAACACATTCTGGAATCTGCATGTTTGGTTCCTGGAGAAATGCTGAACACTCCTCTGGAAGTAGCATCTTTCTCTCCCCAAGGGCTTAATCTGTCAATTTTTCCTAATTTAGAAAAATGCAGCTGCCTCATGGAATAGATTCACTCACTTTCTCACTCAGTCACCCATTCTTTCAACAGTTTCTGTATTCTCTTACTATTTTCTCAACACTGTATCAGATGCTAAAAAACATAAAAGATGAATAAGACAAAGTGTCTGCCTTCAAGTTATTACAATCTAGCAGAGGAGAAAGACAAAATCAGGCTTGCCATGTGCAGAGTACACCTCATTCAGCCAGGAAGAGAAAAGATGGCATCCCAAGAAGGTCACAAGGATCTCTTCAACTATCTATTTAAGGAAATGAAATACGGGATGGGTAGAAAAAGCCAGTCAATGGGTTGTGTTTTCCCCTGACCCAGTCCTTATCCAAAGTATATGCCCATATCACTGATATTTTTGTTAAAATTCTCAAAATTATTTTCTATCTCCTGTAAAAATAGTTTATTGCTGGGAATAGCCTATCTTCATTAGGAAAGACTTGCCTGGCATTGCTTTTTTATTGATTCAAGTCCTACAAATAAATTCTGATTCTGATACAAAAATTGGATTTGAGTTGCACAGGAAAAAAATTAATTACGTTTTGCTTGTGGCTTTTTAATAAAATTTATTTTTAAATTAACATCGAACTCTGGCACTTGTCAAAATCCAAGTGAGTTATAGCAATTAGAGTGCAGCTTAGAGCATTTTTGACAACTTATCCCAAGTGATGTCTGAAAACTGAACTGCTTTTAAGATGACGATCCTGTTCTCTACACAGCATTGGCATTGGTAGATATATCGCCGTGGCATAAAGAAGCTGAAATTGCATTTCCCAGCAATTGCCCTCAGTAAAGCCTTTTCTGCATTGGGGTCAGATAGGAGTCTGGTGAACAGATTTATCTTCCTTTCATTTTTATTCACTTTTCTTGCCTTTTTCCCTTTTGTTTCTTCTTTAAGGCAGACATATATGCATGGTAACTACAAGTTGTAAAAAAAAATTCACTGAAAAGAAAATAAAGTGCTTTTAATTTGGGAAACAATTTTTAGTAGTATTAAGCTATAAAGAGAATTAGTCATAGGAAGAAATTTTACGTTTTCTCAATTCTTTTGAAAATTCCATGCAGGACCATAATCATTGGGAAAATAATGCAATTAGAATTAATCTGGCCAGCGTACTTATGTAACTTTTTATTAGTATTAAAAATAATAAAATCAGCAGACCCAAAGAAAATGGATATATGGTGCTGTTTTTATTATTATTTCCAAAGGCTGAGGTAACTAAAATTTCATGCATGATGTTGCAAAAATTAAATGATGCACAATAATTTGAAAAATGAGTTTTTCTTATACAAGTTGGCCTTTTCAGCTCCATGTACTTGTTTAGAAATCTCTCTCTCTTCTGGTTGATATTGCTTTAGAATGATCAAATTCCTGTTTGAATTTAATAGTGAGACAGTGTTTTGAGTTTCTCAAAATGAAAGTCTGAGACATAAAGAGATTTAGTTCTGTTTGATTTGACAATTCCTTTTCATTGGCTTTTGGAAGTTATGTAGGCTCTGTTCTGGTTATTCCACTCGAGATGTAGGGCATTACCCATAATCACCCAATCTGTATTTACCTTGAGGCAGATATGATCAAGTATGTATGGAGAGCCCTAGGAGACTGGCCTGTCAAGGTTCCATTTGCATGATGGACTGAGGAGTATTTTGGGAAATAATCCATTCTACAGGAATAGAACGTTGACATAGAGAAGCTTGAGAGAAGTAGCCTATATCTAGCACTGGAAGACCGGGGTGCCTACAACAGAAAGTATGAGGATGGATCAGCCTAGTACTGGACCCAGAGGAGAAGCATAACGGGAAACCTCTTTGGCAAGTTAGCTGGAGGCAAAACCAGCAGTTCTAACAGTGGAGGGAGAGGCTAATGAGAATCCTCGGTGGCTTTCCAGTATGTTCCCAGCAGGTTCATGGACATTGTCCTCTGAAGTCAATATCTGTTGTGAGTCAGAGAAGAAAAAAAATAAAGGAAAAGGCAGGTGCTACTTGGTAAAGAGAGAACCGAGTTTATGTGCATTTGTGATACCCACTGGTTGACTTCCCAGTGTACGGGTGCGGTGTATGGGTGGGGTGGTGAGGCAATTTTTTAAGACTAAGAGGTCTTGAAATGCCTTAAGTTTTACTCTTCCTTTAGAGGGTATCTTAGGGAAGATAAATTCGTGTGCTAGGATAAGAAAAGAATGACAGATTATAAGATTACATATAAAACAGCTAAACAAGAAGAATGGCATTTATCAAACCATAACTGAACTATACATGAATGGAAAATTATAAAGGAGCATAATGTAGTTAAATTAAGTTCCTTGCATTCATTTAACATTTATGTTATTATCTTTTGAATGAATTCATGGTGTCAATAGCATCTTAGGAAGAAATAACAGAATTAAAAAAAAAATAGGAGGGTGGGGCGCCTGGGTGGCTCAGTCGGTTAAGTGTCTGACTCTTGATTATGGCTCAGGTCGTGATTTCAGGGTTGTGGGATCAAGCCCTGTGTTGGGATCCACGGGAGTCTTTCCCTCTCCCTCTGCTCCTACTCCTGCTCTCTCTCTCTCTCTAATAAATAAACAAATCTTAAAAAAGAAAAAGAAAAAAGAATAAGAGGGATCACAGTAGTGCCTCACTAGGTATCCCACTGAGTTCCTCTAAACTATTTTGTTCTATTTATTTTATTTGGAAAAATTTTTTCCAGTATATTTCCAGCTCTGACTTCTTTTCCAAGCTGCAGATCCACTTCCAGTTGTCTTCTGGACATTGCCTCTTCAGTATCCTATAGAAACCTCATACTTAACAGTCAGAACTTATTTTATTGCCTTATCATTCTCCCCAAAATTGCTCTCCCTCCTGTATTTTGTGGTTGTGGTTGTGATTAGTTAATGATGTCACCATCCATTCAGCTCTCCAGTGAGGAAAATAGATTTCACCTTTGCTTCTCCCACACCTGTGGCTCTCATATCCAATATATTGACATCAATGCCGTTATCAGTTTCTCAAATCTCACTCCTGTCTTCCTACCACTGGACTGTAGGCTCTCATTATGTTTGCCTAGACTTTTGCAATAGCTTTTTTTTTTTTTTAAAGATTTATTTATTTATTTATTTATTTGACAGAGAGAGAGATAGCTAGAGCAGGAACACAAGCAGGGGGAGTGGGAGAGGGAGAAGCAGGCTTCCTGCCAAGCAGGGAGCCCGATGTGGGACTCGATCCCAGGACACTGGGATCATGACCTGAGCCGAAGGCAGACGCTTAACGACTGAGCCACCCAGGCACCCATGCAATAGCTTCTTAACATGTTCTTTCGCAGTTTCTCCATTTGGCAAAATCTCAGCCAATCTTAGTCATCTTTTCAACAGAGAACAAAATCACCTTCTCTGGGAAGCCTTCTTGAATGTTCTCAGACAGGATTACTCTTTTCCTGCTTTCTGTCCCTTGGCACTTTACTCCCTGCTTGCAACATAGTATTTACCATATTTATGAAATAATTTATCTCTCTTGATGTCTGTGTCTCTATTATACTGTGAGATGCTCTAGGACAGAGAAGTGTCACAATCTTCTTTGTGTCCCCAGAACCTTGCAGAGCACTTGAAATCGTGGCTACGGAGTAAGTGTGACTGACTAACAGACTGACTGACTGACTGAAGGAAAAAGCATAGCAGAATGACTGAGAAGGACATTTAGTGTCAGAAAGCAGAAGAACAGGAGGACAGAGTTTGGCTAAATGTAGAACAGAACATTCTAAGTGTCAGAGCTTTTTTAGGAAGTAGCAAATAACTCTTCTCTAGAAATGCTCACAGAGTGGTTGACTGCTTGTCAGAAGCTGGACAGAGGATTCGTGTAGAAGGTAATTCAGTCAGAAATTGAAGTATGCTTATGGGTATGAAACCCCTTAGGTCATCTTAGGATTTCTAGTAATCAGTAATATCTGCCTTTTAACACTGGCTTTGTAAGTTTATTTCCCATAAATAATTGGGAATGTTTTCAGATGGAACTAAACAGAGAGAGGAGGAGTGATATATCAAGTAAATATAAATGACTACCACAAGTTTTAGAATATTGCACATTAAACCCCAAGTGCCCTGTTTTTCAGATTGAGAACCACTGGGGATTTGTGTAGTGGTACTCTCTCGAGTGCAGGGAGCAAATTCCTCCCGCTCCGGGAATCCTGCCTTCTAGTTTGGCATTAAGGGACATTGCCCAGCCTGCACTTGGAGTTAGTCCAACCCTGTCTGCTTCTGCTAAAATGTAACTCTAATATCCTCTGGGTTTTATATTAACATAAATAATTATAATGCATTGTTTTATATAGCACCCTCCTCTAAGGAGCAGAAAGTATCTCACGGACATTAAATCTCACAGCACACTGGGGACATTGAGAGAACACAGGTGATATTATATCCCTTTTGAACTCAGAGCTGAAATGGAATTACTTCAACCAAAAGTAAATAAAAGTAAGATTGAATAAAAGCAAGATTTATAAGAGGCTATAGGGTTAGAATTTAAAGGAAGAAATTGACTATGTTGGAATTACAGAGAGATTTAAAGCCCTCTCCCCCCAAAAAGAAAAAAGAAATTGCTCTGAGAAATGGGAAAGTGACTGGAGTGTGCATATAAATATTTGTATTTGTATGTACAAAAATAAAATAATATATAAACACTTCAAATATTTGGAAAGCAAGGGATTTTTAAACCATCTGTAATTTTACTACAATAACAGAACAAATTTGGTGTATTAGCTCCATGTCTTTTGCTAGTTTTTATTTTGTTTTGTTTACTGTGTGTCTGCTCTTCCACTTGAATTATAGTATATATTCAATTTTGTATTATGTATTTTTTTGATTAACAATGTATCATAAAGGTTGCATAATTATAATTCTGAGGAGCTACATAATTTTCTATGGAATGATGTACCATAATTTGCTTCCTTCTTTTATCACAGCATTGTTTCCACTTTTTCACCTTAATAAATAACAATACAGTGAAATCTATCTTTATGCATAGGATTTTTCATTTTGTAAATTATTTCCTTAGCACAGAAGATTTCCAGATTAGAATTATCAGATTGATATGGATGTGTAAGTACATTAAAACATGGCTGCATAAACATGCTCCCAAATTAACATGTAAATGAGAAAAAGAAATAATAAGAAAATAACTTTATCTAAAGACAAACTATATTTAGAGGTTGACAGAGCAGCTCTTTAAAAGTGAAAAAGCAAGCAATTTTTTTGTTTATGCACAAACAAGTGGCTTGCTTTTATTTTCCATTACATTTTCATTTAATTCAATTACTTAGACAGTGTGAAGCCAGATAAAAAAGAAAAAGTTGAATCTTAGAGAAAACACAAATTCATACCAGATGTAGAAAAGTAGATTTGCTTAAAGAGCATATGATTTCTCTGCCCTCTTAATTTTACTGTACACGGGTTGAATGTTCTTATAAATAATTAAGAAAGTGCGTGTGTGTGTGTGTGTGCATGTGTGTGTGTGTGTACCAGTACTTGAAGTCCTGTTTCAAGAAGGTAAATGAGACTGGGAAGTTTTCTTATTGCTTATAGAGGCATTGGGAGAAGTGATACGTGCATAACTGTTTTCTGTGGTGAGTTGTTGTATGGTTATCTGATTTATGCCATAGTCACTTACCAAAGTAATTATCTCAAAAGTCAAGGATAAAAAATACTGGCTTTGGTTAAAGTAAACATTAAAAAATATTGATGTGTGATGTAAATACTGACCAAGGAAACTGGCTGGCTAATGTTACTCCAAATGGCAATCAATCTAAATGATGACTAGAGTCTGAAGTCAATACTAGCTTAAATATGAATAAGGCATGCAGCCTTAACCATGGACTTGGGAATCTCGAGGATTTAATCACTTTTCTCAATAATATTCTTGCTGATGTTAAGTCGTATGCCCATTTGTATCTGTTTTATGGTTGAAAGCAATGTTGCAAATTGCCTCAGGTTAAAGTGGGACACCAAAAACATTTCTGCTAGCTCCCAGAAATTTTGCAAACCATTGCCACTTTTATTGTTTAGCAGTTGTATTCAGATGATATCCATGGAGTGTTGTGGCAGTTCTCTGGGTTGCATTTTCTATTTTACTACATATTCTAGTAAGCAGGGTCTATCTTGGGGAAAATCGGACCGAAGTCAAAATGTTATAACAAAAGTGGATCTGTGAAAGATGATCTTTAGATAACCTAAGCCTAGATAAACCAGAATTACTGGGAGAAGTTCATTTGTTCTGTGTTTAAAACCAACTTCGCAAATGATAGCAAAGACAAGCAACGTATACGGCAGCCTCCAGTCCTACAGCGTGGTGATGATCTGCATGCTCTCAACAGCCTGTGGTCACCGTGAAAATGGAAGGTGGAGAATGAGTGGCTAGTTTACTCTCACTCACAGTCTGAATGAGGGACTCCTTTTCCAACAGGTCCGTGGGGAAACTGCCATTTGCCTACGTTACAGTGCTTCCACATTACCCTATACGTACTATTTAGCTTGTTTGCCTCTTCTGTTAAAGGATAAGTTTCTTGGAGGCAGGAAGGTTTGATTCACATCTTTGGTATCCAGGGCCTTATACAATCTCTGGCACATAGTAAGCACTTAGTAAATATTGGTGAAGAATCAAACAATTGAGTTTTTTGTTTTTGTTTTTGTTTTTTTACTTCCTACTATGTATTCAGCATTGTGCTAAGGACTGGGTATACCTTCAAGGAGCATATAATCAAGATGTAAATATGAAAAGTTGATGAACACCACGCAGTAGTTTATCATGGAGCTGTAACAGAAGGTTCTTTGGTGCTAGCACTAAGGAAAAAAGCCAAAAAGAGTTACATATACCAAAACTGTGACATTGTGATGGTTAAGTGAATGAAAGGTGGGCATGATCATACAAGTTAATCCAGAAGTACCAAGGTCTGTTTCCACCATTATTTGATTCTTATCCAATTTAACTACTGAACTATAAGCTCCAAGAAGTCAGGGTGTGCTTGAGTTTTTGTTTACCATGGTATTCCTAGGGCCTAGAAGAGTACCTGGCATAAAGTAGATAATCGAGCACTTGCTTTGCTCAGTATTCTCTGTTGGTTGTGTGATTGAATCATTCCCATCCTCAGTTGTCAGCTCAGATGTCACCTCTACCAAGATACCTCCTCAAAGGCCCTCTTTGTTATTCTTTTTCTCAGTCCCTAATTTACTTCCTTAAAGGCAAAGAAAAGAAATAAGCTATTAGCCACGAAAGCAAAACAAGTATTAGCTTAGGAATGTTGGTGGTAGAAGCAAGATATAGTTTCAGTGGAAAATCCTAACTATGGAGATCAGGGTAGCTGAGGGTATGGAAAAGAAACAAATGAACAATTGTGGGCAAACATGTCTTTACAATTCAGTAGTTTCTTCTGAGGCTTGATGAGAGAGACAAAAGAAACTGTGGTTAAACCAAAACGGTAAAAGGTCATCTCGAGCCAGGACAAGCTAAATTCCTACTCACCTTCATGAGGACAGCAGAAAGAACACTGGGTATATATGGGGCTGGATGGAGCCTATATGTGGCTCCTACTCTTTCACTTATTAGCTGTATTGTAGTAGGCAAATTCAGGCCTTCTCTGCACCCCAGTTTCCACAATTGCAAAATGGGGGGAAAAAAACCTCTCTAATAGAATCCTTTTAAAAATAAAATAAGGAAAGGTATGTAAACAGCTATGCTTGCTGAAGAGATTATTTCATTTAGCTCATTGAATGGTGGCTGTTGTCATAACTGTTCATCAGTTATAGCACCTGGCTAGAGATGGGGCAAGCAGAATAGTCAGTAATATTAATAAACAGAAAATGTATTTCCTTTAGAGGACATCTATTTTGGATCATTGCCTGAGTAACCTTACTGACCATGCTATCAGGAGAAGCATGCTATATAACTGTCAATGAGGGCAGGCTAAATGATAAACCATTGACTTGAAAAAGAAAAATTTTTAAAAATTGTTAATTATAATATTTATTCTTTCACATTGTATGTGATCAAGCTCAGGAAGTATAAATGAAGAAATCTCTCAATGATTCTGAGTTAATCAGCATAACTTGCAGGTGCTTTTCATGAAAACACCTCAACATTGTTCATTTGTACTGTTCCCAAAAAAGAGATGTAAAGAAGTACCCATTTCTGGCTAAGACAATCAGGTATCTGTATTAAAAGGCAAATGATATGTGATTAGTTGAAATTTTTAGTCTGTGGTATCACTGCTAAAGAGTGGATTTACTATTTGAAAGAGAAATGCAGTATTAAAAGTTTAGGTATCTGAGTTAGAATTGGGATGGAATTCAGTCAGCAAATCACATCTTTGTAAAACAATTTGGAAACTTTATTCAGAAAATTAATTTCTGAACATAATCTATCACCTGAATGGTTTCATAATGATGTTGATTTGCCAACTTCTTCTCTAGTGAGAGGTAATGAATCAAGTGTACTTGGGTTTATGTAAGAAAAATAACATATTAATTGATTTATGTATATATGTTGCACATATCCAAAAAGCAAACCCTTTGGCAACTAGCAAATGTAATAATTTCACATTTACCTATGACTCACCAAGTATCATCCAATGCTCGAAGGCAAAATTTTGTGTTTTTATGTTTAGTTTTTACGATTACTTTCAGATAGCTTTTCTGTGCATTAAAAGTCAATTTTCAGAACCATAGGCTTACCAATTTTTATGAATAAAAATTTTATGAGATATTATCCTGAGGTAGCATAAAATTATTTTCTGATAAGTTTTAACACCTTCCCCAAGTCTACTATTACTTTGTTCCCACATATGCTTGAGGATATTGCTTGGAACATTTCTAAATATGACACATTTCATTAGAAATCTGATATATTGCACAGAGATATGAAGCTTCAACCTCATAACATTACAATGTACTTGCCAATGTTGATTACACTGGCATTCTATTTAAGATCAAATATCAAGAAGGACTTTGAATAAAATTATTAATAATGTTATATTTATGGAAATTGTGTCATCTTCTACTGATCATAAATTGTGAACAAGAAGAATTAATCCTTGAAGTAAGGGGTTCCCAGTAACACAGTAACTTGAAACAGTTCATTGACACATAGAATAAGGAAAACTTGTTATAAAATAAAATAGTTTGTTAGATTGCTATGCAAAAATAGATATATTATTATCCTTATAGTTCTCATTCTTGTGTTTCCGCTGTGCATCGTCACCTACATAGTATGAAGCTTTATCCCTTAATGACATGTGCAGGCACAGTGTGTGAGGAGCACAAATCTTACCTCCATACAAGTTCCACAGAAACAGAAAAGTTGTCTTTTTAGGAAGTTGCAAAGTTTGATAGCCATCACCAGTGGGCACTAAATCATCCCCAAATCCATCCTGTTTTCCCATGCAATGATATAGGAGTCTGCCATCAGAGTGCCTGAGCATGATGAAAAGTAGCCTCAGGTGGGAAAACCGAAGTGCAGAGAAGTTGGGGAGATAGCATTCATTACTAGAAATATTCTAAGTTTAGAGCCACATCTATGCATTGGCGATAAAAATTCTAAGATGGTCATAAACCATCTAGAGTTAAATGCACATCTCAGCCTGCATACTTTGCAGGCTTTGTCAATGACTTGCAGGATAAACATAGACCCACTACCATGCCTTTACTTTGCAATGGAAGCTGGGTAGCATATATTCTGAGAAAATATTATTTCAAGATAAGCTGCAACATACCATTAAAAGGAAACTTTTCATTAAAATATAAGTTAGCATCAAACAGAAACACATATTGGCATGACAGTTGGCTTTTAGGTGGGAAGATAATTGTGACATTAGAGCCTGATGGGGGAAAAAAAAGTCAGGAAAAGTTTGATATGCTGTACAAAAATGTCTTGGAGTCAGACTGACCTAGGTACAAATCCTTTTGGTATCAACCAACTGTGCAGCATTGGGCAAGCTACTTGACTGCTCTCTGAGCCTCACTTTACTTCCATCTAAAATGAAAAAAAGCCTACCTACCATATATATTTGCAGGTGGTTCACAGTGGATCAGATACTTGGCATAAAGTAAGTTCATGACCAATGTTGGTTTGCTTAGTCTGAATAGAATATGAAAATATAGTTGATCTCCTCAATAGCTGTTTTCTTTCTCCTAAATAGAGTTCTCAGTGAGGGGGATGTAATGAAATATAGTTCACAGGTTACTGATTAAATTTCATCTGGTCTCTCTCTACCGTTAATCCGTTGGGTAACATGGGTGGAGTCTTGTAACCTCACTGACTCTCATTGCCTATAACTGTAAAAGGGAGAGGTTAGCCTACTTATTACTGCCATTTGATATATTTTGAGAATAGATGTTTTGCATATAGTGGGCATCGAATAACTGCTGAATTAGTTGAAGAATAGTGTGATGCCATCCTATGGGGGACTTGAATGGGCTATTGAGAACTTCTGCAAGAAATGTAGACTTACCATTCTCTCTATTAGTGCTATGTGGAATCTATAAGCCAAGCCCACCCCTGGGTTCTCTGGATGCATTATGTCAATATAGAGACGGGCAAGTACTAACTTGCATGCAAGTCTTCTTTACCCTAACATATAAACTTGTTCTCCAAAAGGACCCCGAGTGGGAGAATATCTCTCCCATAGGTGGCTAACAAGGAAAACACGGTATTTTAGGTTTTTCTTGGCCATTGACCTTTGGACTAACAATAGTTTAAAAAATTTTTCAATTCGCTGAGGGTATAATTCTCCAACAACAAAATGCATTTTATTCTTTCCATCCCTCTACCCTGCCACTACATATCTCATTTTCCTAGACTTTGCTCTTTTACTTAAAGGTTGATAATTTGTCTCTAGAGCTCAGAGGATGAACATTCTTGACCTAAAACTCATCGAAGAAAGGCCTGGAAAGTCTGACAGTTCAAATCCATTGCTCTAAAGGTTTTACTTTCTGCTCCTTTTATCACTGGGTGGTCCACGGGGGTCAGAGGCAGAGACTCTGTGATTGCTCCAGAATCTGAAGTCTTTACCGAAAGGTAAAATAGAAGGAAACCACACTGGGTACAGAGCAGCAAGGATCCAGCTTATTGTCTCTAAAAGCCTGCTTCATTAAAGGCACAATGAACTTTGCCCAGTGTTGCTTTGTTTTGTTCTGTTCTTCAGGAAAACATCTATTTCGACTTTACAGACAGTGATGGTCATAATAGTTATCAACTGGCACAGCAGAGGTACTGACCAATGAGAGTAGACAGCTGTAAGCGGCCAGGATATCCATACTGGTGGATACCAGATTTTAGCATTCATCTTAAAACATAAAAAGAGAATCTTAGGTCTCAGATTCCCTTATTCTACCAAAGTTCAATTTATTTTACACTAACAAAATTTATTTGAAATTGGTGTAATCATAGTTTCTCAGTAGTTACTGATTCTTTTTTCTGTTCCCACTAATAAAAACTCATAAGAGTTCTGTATTATTGCCTCTACTTCTCACTTCCTGTTTTCTTTTGAACAGACTCCAGTCAGGCTTTTGTCCACAATATCCTCTTCCTCTGGAGCTCAGAGGTCCTATCATGATCAGCAACCCTCATATTGCCAAGTTCTGTAGTTACTTTCAGTCTTCCTACTCGATATTTTAGGTGCATTCAACAGAGTTAATCACTACTTCCTTCTTGAAACATTTTCCACCTGGCTTCTAGGATGCCACTTTCTCCTGCTTTTCTTGTCATGTATGCCATTCCTTTTCAGTTTTCTTTACTGGCCTCTCGTCTTCCAACTTCTAAATGTTGGAGTGCCTCAGTGCTCAGTCCCTGGCAAGTCTCCTCCTCTCCTGGCTTTGTATACTCCCTTTCCAGGTGATTTGAATCAGTTCTGTGGCTTTAGGTCGATGCACATGCTGAGTCCCACATCTATATCTCCAGCTTTTGCCTCTCCCATAAGCTTCCCAACTGCCTACACAATACCTTCATTTGGATTTCTAATAGTAGCATGTTCTGAATAAATCTCTGGATTTCTTACCCACTTCCCTATCTTCTACAGGTGTATTGGTTGCTCAATCTTTCTTTACCCAGTGAATGCTACTGGTTGTTCTAGTAACTGGTAAATTCAGAAGTTCAGTTGATAATACCTTTAAAATACATGTTGATCTGAATACCTGACCACCCATACCTGAATACCTTTACCCACCATCAACTCACAGCTAAACTATTGCTCTGGTCTCCTAACTGGTCTTTATTCCTCTGATAGCCAGCCTACCACACTCCACACCACTCAAACGCCTACAACCACTCTAAGCTTGCTGGTTTTTTTTTTTTTTTAATGTTATGTTAATCACCATACATTACATCATTAGTTTTTGATGTAGTGTTCCATGATTCTTTGTTTGCCTATAAGACCCAGTGCTCCATTCAGTACATGCCCTCTTTAATACCCATCACCAGGCTAACCCATCCCCCCGCCCCCTCCCCCTCTAGAACCCTCAGTTTGTTTCTCAAAGCTTGCTGTTTCTTGAGCACACCCATCTCATTTCCTCCTTAGGGTCTTTGCATTTGCTACTCTTTCTAGCTGATCTGCTTCTCCTCCAGAACTTTGCAGGGCTTCCTCTTTCATATCAGTCAGTACTCCATACAAACGTCACCCCTGACAGAGAACACACTGAGGCTTGATGGAGGGAGGCAGGTCGGGGATGGGCTAGATGGGTGATGGGTATTAAGAGGGCACTTGTTGTGGTGAGTATTGGGTGTTGTATGTAAGTGATGAATCACTGAATTCTCCTGAAACCAATATTGCATTATATGTTAATTAACAAAATTAGAACCAAAACCAAAACAGAAAAACAAGGTCACCCTTGAAGAAGTTTTCTTTTGACTAACTAAACTAGCATCCACCCCTAACTCTTCATCCCCCAACCCTGCTGGTTTTCCTTCAGAGTACTTACTACTATTTGACATCATAGTATAATGCTACTTGCTGATTTACTGGTCTCCCAATTAGAATATATGCTCCATTAGACATTCCTGAAAAAAAATAATCATAGAAATGAACCCATTGCAAGAAATCCTACAGGTAATTTACCTTAACAACCCACCTGATAGTTAGATCAACTTCACACTCTGTTATTTGTGAAGTGAACATTTTTATGTTGAATTACATTTACCCATTGATCTCCACTATTACTATTTTTTTCACAGAGAAAAATGACCTCAATATTAAATAAAAATTTTACCAAGGACAATAATATCTATTCTTTTGACAGCATGCAATTAATTTTTCTCTATAGCCCACAGAAGAAATCAGTCATTCAGACAATTGTATGTGACCGTTGCTGGCAGCTTGTGTAGAGTCAGAACAGATACTGGAGCAGTGACATTTTGTACCAAATGTGCAAATACAAGAAAGCGCAGAGTAAGCAAAGGGCTATGTGCTATTGAACTGCAGCCAGTGTGTGAAAAATGACATAGAAGTGTGTTGTCTAAGAACTTCCTTCCACTAGATTTCCCTCTTTCCTTACAAGGAGAAAGGAGTTATTAGGAGCTCTCCTTTAAGTAAAAAATAGGTCAATTTATTACATAGTTAATATTCATTGTTCTTAAGAAGTGCAAAGTAAGTCAAGTTGTTTGATAACTGATGGAAGATTTCATCCAAAAGGACTTATTACCGAGTTCTAACAATGTGCTTCCTTAGATCTTGCACTAACTTTGGTTATCAGCACCTTGTCACAGACAGGGGTTTGGTTCCTCCCATCCCCCCACAGAGGAGTCTCCGAGATGTCAAGTACTCTGTCTTGTGTACTAGGGAACTGTATTGCCCTAGTGAGGGATATTGATTTCCCATTATTCCTAGATGCCACATGACACATTTCTAGTAGTTGTAAACACTTACAAGACTGACTTTTATTTTGTCCTTCATCACATCAGTCTGCCAAAGCAGGACATCTATTAATGAGTCCCTGTGCATTTTATCAGACACCCTTCCATCTTGGTGCTTAAGGCATGATGCTCTCAAGGGATCTAGATAGAATAAAGCTTGTTTTAGAAAACCAACTGCTGCTTTGCCAGAACCTCATAGTCGGATCTTTTAAAAGTAACAAAAACTATACTTACTTTTCAAATCTACTCTGGGCTTGACTTACTTGCCTTTTCTACAGGCACGAAACCATTACTTCTATCTCATTGATATGTGTTGGCTTTAAAATTAGCCTGGAAAATTCTTACTGGCCTTCGGAAGTAAGGAAGATCATTGCGGAAGAAAATACATTAAATAACGTTACAAAATGGGCCCTTAGGATAAATTAGATTGTTTGGGCAACAACTTGAGAGTTAATTGGTATCTTTGAATATACAAAAACACATGAAAGAGTCAAGTTCTTTAAACATTGTAAGTAAGGGTCTACAGCCTGACTTGGGATTTGTTCTAGTGATGAATGAAATCGGCCATCTCTACTACTTGTTGACAAAAGCCTACTTCCACCAGAAAGCGAAGATTTTTCCTTAAAGATTTTAAATTTTTTAAAAGCATATATGCCCCCAGAATTCATTTGCCCTTCGGGGGAAAATAGTGAATATTAAGAGAAAATGAAAGAACAACATATGAGAAAAAGGTGTTTGTCAAAGGGCATCTGAGTAACCTCCTGCTATTTCTTTTTTGTTCATCACTCACATTTACTGCAGGGCATCGCCTCGAGGATCTTCCTGCCATCAGCCACTGTGGGAAATGACCCCCCACCCCACTCTGTTTAATCACATGTTGGTTTACATTCTCTTTTTTGTTCTTGGACTAGATTGAACATGTCTCATGAGTTTCTTTAATTTACTAAATATAAGTATGATAACTTAAAAGGGTGTCTTGGATCATCCCAACAACCATTTCTGGTAACTCCCCAAACATTAACTCACCTCACAATATTTACATTTGACAACTTTCTTTCTGTAATTATCCACTGTCTCCTTTCCTCTGTGATTTTTGGCAAATGGTTTAATCTTTGGTTACTGTCCATATATTTGCAGTATGTCTAGTTTATTGGGGGAAAAAAACAACCAATTTTTTTTTCATAATAATGAGTCTCAGATTGATGTGTAATATTATTCACAAAAACAAGTACTTGTTGTGTTGCCTCTGTTTACCTAAATCCATTCTGTGTTGCCATTTACATGAAGTCAAAAAGGGATTGTTGTACATGTTTAACTTTCAGAGAGTTACATTCATCAATTCAACAAATTTTTGAGTTCTTCCTATATGCTAAGCACTCTTTCAGGTGTGGGGAATAGACAAGTGAACAAAGAGGGAAAAACTTCTGTAAGCTCCCTGGAGCTTACATTCCAATGGGAGAGGCAGGGGAAGAACAAACAAATAAGCAAAATCTACTATATGTCAAGGTTTTCAAGGATTTACTCAGCCACTCAGCCAAGTGATACTACAGCAATTTTGCCATTTAGAAGAATGATAGAGTTGCCAAAAGAAATGTTATTAAGAAACAATAATATCACCTAAAGCATGAGTACAATTCTTCAGGCCACCATGGCTCACTGTTACCTAAAATCCTGTTGCTAGGACACTTGCTAACATAGAGAAGCTAAGGACATTTACAAGCTGGGGAAATTTTTGGTGAACTGATGTTCTCATATTCATGGGACTAAATTTGTTTTTGAAATATGAGGAGAAATAGAGATTAACAAACAGAAAACAGAGCATATCTGTCAAATTCACTTTTGAAATCATTTTAAGCTTAATAATCTAATGCGTCTAAAGAGGAGATATAGAACTTACTCCATTGAAAAATGTTGCTACTTTTTATTAACATTTAAGAATCTATTGTCGGTTCTATTCTAAGTGGTTATCAGTACTTCTCAGTAAAATCTAACCTAATCTCTCTCTTAATTTCCTAAAAAAAAACAGATGGCCAATATTTGGCCCACCAAAAATACAACTTTTGTTCTGATACCATGGCTTTCGTTTTGTAGGGTAATCAGTGTTATTACATTTTTATCCTCTAACACTTCTCTAAATAGAAATGAGGTCTCTTCATTTGATTTGGGAAATTGAATGCTAGTGGGAGAATTCAAAACAGTGTTGGTTTCAAGCTTGAGTTCCTCTGCATAGTACCAACTTCTTTTTCTTGGCCCCAAGGCATGCGTCTCAATGAGAAAACATGAGGGAATGATGAATCCAGCATATCCTGAGACCATTTTGCCTATATACTTAATGCTGCCTTGAAATTCTGTCCAAATGTGGTCCATGAATGATAGGGCCACATTTGGACAGAATCAGATTTGGACGCATCAGTCCAAATTACACGTCCAAATGTAATTTGGACATCAGTGTCCAAATGTGATTTTTATTGTGATAGGCAGAGTAAGCCATAGTATATAAGAAATAAGATTAGATATATACCATGGCACTGCTCATTTATATTGATATGGGAAATATGCCCATCTGAATGAAAATTAACTATTTCTTATATGAAGCAAGGTATAAAGTTGGAAGTCTGTTCATCACCATGAACTGATGAGAACTGGAGCAGCATGTATGATCTGATATGCCTAAATAATTCTCACCTCACTGAACCGCAAATGTGATAGACTTCTATAGTGATTGTTAGATTTAATAACAGAAAGGAGTAAGGAAGCTTTGAATTACTAAATATTGATAACATTTCTTAAAGAACAAAATAAATGAGCATTTCATAATATGCACAGTATTAACCTATCTCTACTGTGGTCTTAGTAGCTAAACACATCTTGCCTTGTCATTCTCTTAACATTCTCATCTTGTGTTCAAATATATATTTTACATTTATGCGGCAGGAAAGAAAGCTATGATTCTCATAACATTTACATCCAAGCTGTGTATGAAAATTGCTATACATCCAGTTATGGTGTCAAGAGAATCTCAATATTTTATAGCAATCACCTGTTAGTCAAATGTCCCTGCTTCCCCAGGCTGATTAGAAGCCAGTGTCCCTGGGACAGTTGCTTAGTGGAGAAAGAGTCACAGTTGGTCTTGTTCAAATCCAGGTCAGATTAAAAAAAAAAATGAAAGCCCTTTGGGGTGGGTGGGAAAAGCAGTTTAAATCTCTTCATGGAACTGGCTTTTGGTGGGAGACAAGCAGGAAAGGATGATCATCGTGATTCTCCATTAGAACAGATGCAGCAGGTCAAAATAATCCCAGTTTGGAGTAAAACACAGTAAGTGCTGTTCACAGAGATGGCATGGCCTGACAGAGAGAATTTATTCTTTGGGCTGTGTTCTGCCACATCACAACTGCATTTTGTGACAGCCTTTCTGAGACAGATTTCCTCATCTGTAAAATGGGTTAATAATAGGAAGCTTTCAGGATCATTTGGTACATAGATATAAATATATAGCCTAGGACGATGCTAGAACATTGTGAGTGTTTGATAATTGATGCCCAATGTCCACAGATTTCCTCAGCTCTTAATTACTCATGTTGCTAGCTTACCAGCTCCCGTCTGCAGGGTAGCAATGCCTCCCTTCCCCACCAGTAAAGTCCCCCACAGGTATTTCTGGAGGTTTCAACAGTGTCACCACATTGCATAAGAGACCAAGTTGCTCTTGTTCTTCCATCCTCCTCATGAGGTCACCTTACATGTCTCTTGAGAGAGGCTCCTTCCTTACGGTCCTGCTCCCAGTGCCCTCTGGGAGAACACCACTGTGACCAAAGTCCCAGTCAGAGACCCCAGGAGGCCAGCACTGTGCAGTGGATGAGAGCAGAAAGGAGAAGAGGCCCTTCGACCTTTTTCACCCAGACCTGCAAGCAGCCTTATGTGTGATTCTGAAAACAGACGCATCTGCTTCCTCTGCTTCACTCTCAGGATAACCTTGATCTTGGGATCATGTGGGGAAACCAGCCATGCTTGTTGGCCATTTCCCTGTCTCTTCCCTCTGTCTCCAGCACCTGCTCATTGCTGTCCAGGCATTATCTCACCCTCCCAAGGAGCCTGTGAGGTTGCTATATTTAGCCCCAATTTATAGATGAAGAGGCTGATACCTAGGGAGATTCAGAACACCACTCCTCCTCCCCTTTTACCTCCTTTAAGTAAATACCTGGGGTATCATCAGCCTCAGATACCCCTGCCCGTGAAGAGAAGCCCCACACTTCCTGCAAATGATAGCAATTATTATTAGCATCCCAGTCTAAGTCAAGTGAGGCCAGAGTTTACACTGACCCAGTAATGAGTCCGGAGAAGTATGCAGAGTAGGAACTGAAGTACAAACATTGGAGTAACAGGGAGAGAAGGAGGGGGGTGGGGAGTTCCAAGACTAAGGAAAAGAGTTTTGAAAACCAAAATATGGTGATTATAAAAAATAATGTAGAACAGATGACTCTAAGAGAATATATCATCTTTTTTATTAATCTTCTTTTCAAAAACTTTTCTTACAAGGCACCAGCTACTTTTATCATACATTCCCCCAAACTCCCTAAGCTGATCCCATCTTTAAAAAAAAAGGAAAAAAGTAATGCCATCATCCAGACAAGGAGCAAGACTTTCTCTTCTCTTTCATCTGCACTCCCATTTCCTTAATTCATCTTTCATTCTCCAACTATAGGTGGGAAATCTTTGAGGAACTATTTTTTGGTGAATGAAGTTTTGATCTCATTCTACAAGAAATCTCTAGAGATTACTTTCAAACTAAAACCAATTTCATACCCAGTAGAAAACTTTCATCTCATGGAATAAAAAGCTAAATGAGAATAGTCCAAGAACATCTTTCCAAAAAGAAGGTACTATACTTGCTCAATTACGACCAAGAAATATTCTCTTTCTTAAACCAAGAAATAAAAAAGAGAACTGCTCTGTTGATAATGCTTTGTGTTGTTTATCTAGGGCAAGTGAAAGATACTGTGGTTATCAGTCCCTTTATGTGTCAAGCATAATTTTTCATGGGATTATATTTTAGCAAAAGACCAAATTCAATTCCAATTCTCTTAGCAATAGTATTTCAAGTAATATAAGAAGAGCAAGGTGTTGATGAAAAATAAAGGAAAATACATTTAAATAAAATGTAATAATTCACAAGTATTACCAACCCATTTTCTTCTAATATTTTAGATCAAATGTTCTAAATTATCCAGCTTATGCTTTGGGTTTTCTGAATTTTCCAAATTACATGTCTATTTACTGCTGATGTATGAAAAGCAAGGAGAGGTGAGACCAACAAGATATTTGCATACACAACAATAGAAAAAGATGATGTGGTATCATTTCATTTTTCTTTTTGTGTCTTTATTTCTTATTAGCAGTTTGGAGTGATCCATAGATCATGAAATTAATAGACATTGAAAACTTTCCTGGTTACTACCACCCACCTAGGTTCCTTTTCTCTGAAGCCTATTCTCCTTTGACCAGAATTCTCAGCAGAAAGGGGATGGTGGGGTGCCAGGGTGGCTCAATGGATTAAGTGTCTGACTCTTGATTTCCGCTCAGGTCATGATCTCAGTGTCGTGATATCGAGCCCCGTGTCAGGCTCCGTGCTGGGCAAGGAGCCTGCTTGAGATTCTCTCTCTCCCTCTGCTCCCCCCCACCCCACACACCTGCTTTCTCTCTCTCAAAATAAATAAATAAATAAATAAATAAGGGGAGTGGAATGGACATGGAAACTCTATGATGTTCAGGCACTCTATTATTGGCACATCTGTATCAGCTGAATATATAGAAGTCTTGGAAAAATTTACTTTTTAAATTGAAATAATGGGGGCGCCTGGGTGGCTCAGTCATTAAGCGTCTGCCATGGGCTCAGGTCATGATCCCAGTGTCCTGGGATCGAGCCCCGCATCGGGCTCCCTGCTCCGCGGGAAGCCTGCTTCTCCCTCTCCCACTCCCCCTGCTTGTGTTCCCTCTCTCGCTGTGTCTCTCTCTGTCAAACAAATAAATAAAATCTTTAAAAAAAAATAAATTAAATAAGTGGAAATAATGTACTGAAATCTGAAATTCATATTTTGTTCATTACTTTTTTCAGTAATATTTTTAAAGATGTTCACTAAACACAGGACTGATAATTTAGGGATTATTTAGTTATTAAAAGTGAAAATATGTGTATTAATGCCTATGGATCCACCTCAAATGTTTCTTCATATTTAGTCTCTTTTTTCTTCACATGCTAGCTGTGAACTTTAGTTTGGTGCTATATCCAAAAACCAAGAGCAGATGAAACACCTAAAAATATCCTCATTTGCATCTGTTTCCCTTCCTTATGAGAGGGAGGGTCATCCCTCCTGATTTTGCCTTACAACAAGAAAATAACTAAGACAATTTGGGAATTAATTCATTGTTCATCTCTCATGCTAGCACGTCAGGCCCTCCATCATTTGGTTCAAATTGATGCTAAGTTGCAAGAGAACAGAACAAGAGTCTTTGGCATTTTTCCACTCCATGTAGTTACTAGCAGAGGTGATTAATAAAAGGCTCTTGGATGTGACTTGAAAAACTTGATTAAGTGAATTAGATCCTTATTTATTTATTTATTTATTTGAGAGAGACAGAATGAGAGAGAGAGCACATGAGAGGGGGTAGGGTCAGAGGGAGAAGCAGACTCCCTGCTGAGCAGGGAGCCCAATGCGGGACTCGATCTAGGGACTCCAGGATCATGACCTGAGCCGAAGGCAGTCGCTTAACCAACTGAGCCACCCAGGTGCCCAAATTAGATCCTCTTTACTTTGTCTTCTTACACAAAACATAGTATTATGGGGTTCATATTTTTTAAAGGTAGTGAAACAAAATATAACAAAATTACCACATATTTATAAAATATGGATCTCTTCCTTCCTATAAAAATTTAAGATCAGTTCTCCAGAATGAAAGAGTGAAACATGTATAGATGCAAATCAATTCTATATTGGTTTCTTATTACCACATTAAAGACAAAATCTGAGGATGTAAGTTATGACTTAATTTTGATTTTGAATGCATACAACTACCTAATGTACATAAAATAACCATCACGGAATGAAACAGATACATCCAACAGCTTGCTGCATTTAAATGATTTTAAAATAAGTGCTTGTAAAAAGTCAATTTTTGGTGTTTTGCTGCTTAGGAACGAAACAAATCACAAATACATTTTTATGTTGATTTTCTTTGACAGGACTGGGAATTCCCACATTTTATGGGAAATGTTGATGTAAATCTTCCTGGGTTGCACACTCCTCACATGCAGTTCAAGATTCCTTTCTTCCAAAAGATCTTCAAGGAGGAATATCGTATTCATATAACAGGTATGCTGTAACTTTAAACACGATCTGATTGTCTCCTAGAGTAATACCAGCTGCTATAAAAAAGCAAGTGGTAACATTTTAGAGGCATGCATACATCTAGTTTTATTTCTCACTCACTTAATAGTGCAAGGTGGTTCTGGGTCAGTTGGGGGTTCCAAACTATCATTCTGGGACTAAGGCTACGAGCGGCTTTAGTCATTTGGATTTCAACATCCAGCAGGCAAATGGGAACGGTGAGAATGGAGAAGAGGATGAAGAAGGCTTACCTTTTTCTTAATCACCTTGACATGGGGAAAAAACATATACCCTCTAGTCACATTTCACTGGCAGTAGCTCATCAGATAGCCCTACTTAGAGTCAAGGAGGAAATGTGGTCCGTGCTTGGGCAGCCACTTCGGTGTCACATCTACTGTTCTCGCATCTGCTGTTCTTGCGGGAGGCCACAGTTTTGGTGTGGATAGTTAGCTATCTCTGCCATGCTCCAGATACCCCTCCACCTTGGTTTTCTTCATGAGGTTAGTTGCTTTCTCACAACATACAGCTCAGTATGTTTTTTCACCATTAACACCCTTTACACTGCGTTCCTCAGTTACTGCTGAGATTGGAACGGTGGTATCCGAGAGCACCAGTCAGACCCTATGCCTTTAGGGAGTTAGGCCACTTCTCATTTGATCAAAACCTCCTTCTGTGGCAGAGCTCATGTTTCTCTTAGGTGAGTCTCTTGCAGATCCTCAGATTCTTTCATTTGCAGAGATGCCCTCCTTTTGAAACGGCTCCGTTACGATTTATTATAATATTCCTTCATGAATCTCAGTCATTCTCATCTGAAAAAGGTCTTCCTGAAGTTCTGTTTTATACCTTTTTTTTTTTCTCTCCTAACCAGAGGCAGACAGCTAAATGATCACATAAAGGGTGGCGTTAGCTCCCAAGCTGTTCAAATGTATGTAGTGAATGTGTGTGTGTTTTAAGGACAATGGCTTAGGATCCCACACCTGCTATAATAAAAACTGCTGAAGAAATCCGTGCTTACACTACTGTCTGTGCTGCTGCGTAAAAATAGCCCGAGCACAGAAAACGTGAACATCTGAGTCTTGCAAAAACCCTTTGCTTCCCAACTTGAAGGCTGGTTTTTGCTTTGAGCATGAGGCGACCTTCCTAAACTGGAGAATGAGCTCATGAATAGGGAAGATGCAGCAGGTTTCTTTTCCTATTTAAAATGAATGAGGCCCATCTATTAAATTCACTGGGTAAATCAATCACTTTGAGTTCAGGTCACATAGTGTGGTTTCAGAGTCCCCACTTAATCTGCAGCATGCTCCCCTCTCGGACTTCTCAAACAGCTATCACACACACGGCATCATCATGTCGCTTTGGGTGGGCTTTTGCGTGGACCATCTGTTCTTGCTATCAGCTCTTGTCCCAGGCCACCATGGCACTCATATTATCTCTGAATATCAGAATCCCCGTCAAAAATGTACCGCTGCAGTGCATACTATCAGGTTAAAAGGGGGGTGGAATATTCAGAGGAACCCGTTGGTAAGAAAAAAATCAAGTTGTTAAAAATCTTTAATTTGGGGGTCGCCTGGGTGGCAGTCGGTTAAGCGTCTGCCTTCGGCTCAGGTCATGATCTCCAGGTCCAGGGATCCAGCCCCATGTCAGCCTCCTGGCTCAGCAGAGAGCCCGCTTCTCCCTCTCCCTCTACTTCTCACCCTGCTTGTGCTCTCTCTGTCTCTCTCCCTCTCAAATGTATAAATAAAATATTTTTTAAAAATACTTAATTTGGGGCTATTTGGCAGGGCTTTGTCATATATGCTATCATTTATGGACAGGGACAGGTTCAGGTTCTGTGGTGCCCAAAGCTTACCCAATCTGGAATGCTCTAGTTAAGAATATAACAGCAAAATTACGACTAAAAATTACTTTCAGTGCCTTGGAAGAAGGACACGCATACAGGAGTCCTTGAAGCTTCCGTGTAATTAGCTTCGAGATAAAGCCTCCTATGCAGTTGAGCTAAAACCTTTATTCCACCATGTATTATTTTCTAGAAACTTAAAAGGAAGAAAGACTGGCTAAGCTCTTGGAATGGAAACTGCACATTAATAACAGTTGTGAGAAGGTGGAAATATATTGTAGTTAAGGTTCTGATGCAGTCTTTGCCAAATGATGCTGAAAATCATATCATTCGAGATACATATTTATAAACACATTGTTGGGCCCCATTCCTGATAGTTCCAACTCAAGAACTCTGGGCCAAGGCCGGGGAATGGGACGTTAGAAAAGCACCCAGGTGATGGCCACTGGGAACTGCTCCTTGGTGCTGGAGAAGGCGCAGGTGAAGCGGGCTGTCTCCCTGCGATGGGCCGTGCCAATGATTGGGTTCCTGGATCTGCCTGGAAGACCTCTGAGGGTTCTGGAGTTCTAATCCAAAATAAAATAGGGTACAGGTGGGCTTTGGGGTGAAAAGTTCCACTATAAACAATTTAAACCCAATTTATGGTAGGATGATCATGCGCCGCCCCAGATCCATGATAAAAAATTCTAGGAAAATGATGGCAGGTTTGGAGCCTGAAGAAAGTCTAAACTGTTCCCCTCTTGTGTTATTCTGTGACTCTCTTTGTTCTGTTAATTGCTGAAGATGTGGCTGAGGACACTCTGAAGTGGCAGCGAGTCTCCTGTGAAAGGGCCTTTTTTTTTTTATCTGACTTTGTAAGATAATTGTTTCTGGGGAAACCTAGATAAAATTTCCAAAAACATGGTACATGTCGTATTTTAATATGCTCAGTTGTCAGTAGCCTGCAAATTCCCAAGTCAACTACAAATGCTAACTTGATCAGCTCCTCCAAGTTCTGCTTCTTTTTGTAGGGAAACTCAGTGCTTTTCTTGATGAGTAAATATAGTATTATCACTGGGTTATTAAGCATGAAACTCTCTATATCCATCGCCAGTGGTTCTCAGATTTCAGTGTGTATGAGAATCACCTGGAGAATTTGTTAAAAAGATCCATCAGCCTCATGTGCAGAGCCAGATGCCTGAGGTAGGAGGTGGAGCCTGGGAGCCAGCCTTCTCTTAAGCATCGCCAGTGATGCCTATGCATGCTGCCAGAGGCCCTCTCTTTGACCAACATTGCTGCTGAGAAACACTTTCTACCATCAAAATTTCTCTCATCCCAGCTTTAATTTATTTCCATATGCAACTCTTAAGATCAAAAGCCAAGGGGCAGAATGAAAATTCAAATAGAAATGGGGTACTAGTGAGAAGGGCACATGCTAGAGAGTCCTGCTGGGAGCTGGAAAGTTCAGAGCTGGGGCCAAGAAAAGAGGTCCCAAAGCAGAGTATGATGGGAAACATCTGGGTGACCACAGAGGAAACTGGAGTCAGGGGTGGGAAGGGATCCTGTGGACCCCCAGACAGCTCCATCTATTGCTTTCTCTGCCTGTGTTTGTTCTGTACTAGAAGCGTCTGTGCAGAGACTGCTAGAGTTCTCATGGGTTCAAAGATGGCTCCACCACGGCCTCAACTATCATTTCTCTGTGCTCTGGAAATGACGTTCAGTGCATGCTTAGAAAATGGAATGTAATGGTTTGGTGCCTGGACTCTGGCTCAGCCACTGACTGTTGGTGTGGCCCTTGTCAAGCTCCTTAACCTCTTAGAGGCTCAGTTTTCTCATCTGTTAAATGGGGACAGTAAGGTTCTTGTCCCATAGGGTTGTTGTGAGATTTAAATTAATATGTACAAGGCACTTAAAACACTGCCATTTGGTAAGCACTCAGTAAACTCTCACTACTTTTACCTGCAGCTTTTGCTTTCAGAGTCCTGCCAGAGTTTGTTTTCCTATTTAATTAAAAAATATTAGGTAGCCTGACAGGGGGCTCTTATTATTTATCCACTATTCTGAATTCTCTACTGTTATCTACTGTTCTGAGTCAAGAAGGAGAAGGCTAAGAATGGAAAAAAAAAAAAAATCTCTCTTCCAATGAAGAGCTGTGTATGTAGAGGGTTATCTGACACTGATGAGTTCCCATTGACATTTTAAAAGCATTTAGGATTTGGGTATTTTCTAATCCTGATTCCATGCTAGTTTTGTTTATGCATTTCAGAAATGACTTGAATTGTTGCATCTGTTTAGCTCATCTGGATCCCCCTTGACAGATGGTTTGCTGCCATGTGTATGAGCTTTCATTTTATAAGCTGGGCTGCTGCTTATAAAAATAAATCATCTCTATCCAAGGGTGTGTTAAAATATTTTTTTCTGGGAATTTTGACTTCAGTAACAAAGGGGATAAATAGTGATTAGGTCACATCAGTGCTTTTAGCTCAAGCCCATTGTTCTTCTCTTAAACATAAATGCTAAATGTAACCGTGTAATTATTTCCTCTGGCCTCTTCCCTTTTACCTATGAGGTGAGTGCAAAGATGGATTCGAAATGTGATGTACTAAGTCTCTGGAGGCGAGAGAGGAATGGCCTCTCAATTCACTCTCGGAAGCTCCTCTGAGTCCTATTAATGCCAATCCCGGCGGAAGCTCTGCCATCTGTCATCCCAGCCAGACAAAGGAAGTGTCCCATTGGTGGCCATCATCTGAGTAAATTAGGAGGGGGTTGGGGGAAAGGCCAGAAGGAAGGCCTGTGCATCTGTGAGGAGAGAATTCACTCTTTTGGCACGATGATGCCCATGGGAACCCTTTCGGCAAAAAAGGAAAATGTAGAAGTAAACAAACCTCCATAGTGTCTGTGTTCTGTTTCAGCTTCCTGAGCCGTGTGAGGGCACAGGTGCTTTACAATGGCGAGAGTGTGGAAAATAATGAATAAAACTCCTCTGTTTTATTTCCATAGGTGCATGATTTCTGGCAAATGAGTTCCCAGAGATTGTTTTTTAAAGAGCCCTCCTATGCCAGTCGGATTGTGGGAAGTGCTGGGGAGGGCAGGCCAGTGGTTCATCCAGAATATTCTGTCCGACAAAATTAACAAGGGGCTTGTTATAGGGAAATATGATGCATCCTGTTCACCGTGACAGTCTCCAAAGATCATGAATTTACCCAGGGTGCACAAGGACATCTTGCTAGTCTCTCAGTTGTGAATTTTTCTAAACCTTTCCTGAAGCAGTTTCTATTTTCAACACATTTATACAGCTCTAAGAGTTAACTATGTTTATTTCTACATAAAGTAGCGATTCCTCATATTTGTCCAAAACTCATCTTCTTCAAGGCCATGGATGCTTTGCCCAAAGCCTGTCAGCCCTGGCTGCCCCTGAGCTGGCCTGCTGTGTTCAAACTGAGGTGTCCTGTCTTCATTTGTGCATATATGAGCATTTTTGTGATAAAACTCACACACTCTTCGGAATTGTCTTTACTGCCAGAAGAGAGACTTGAAATATATAATGAATTCTAATCTCCGAAATATGAATATTTTGCTTTTCCCAGTTTTCCAGATTATATCTGATTTTAGCAGTATCCTAAAATTCACCAGATCACTGTGACACATGTATTTGATTTGAAAGACTATAACTTTACTCCTTGGATTTGTCTGGACACATTATCTCAGGGTTTACCTATTGGTTAACGGACATTTTCTGAATTAATATGTGTCTAAAACTAAGCTAGGATCTGGGGAATACAGAAACAAACATGACACAATTCCTAATCTCAAGAAAGTCAGAGTCTAGTGGTCACCTAATTCAGTATAACCCCATGGCTTTCCCTTCTCCTTGTATCATTGCAAGTTTCTACCTCTCTCTACTCATCATGTTGGATTATGTCCCACTTAGGAAATGACAATGACAAGAGAGGCACTTAGAGAAGCTATATTCATTTGCTTTTAAGTCTTAAGATGATGCTTTACTAACTCAAATAGCTCTTATTAATTCATAAATTTTTTAGTAAATATCTTCAGTTTACTAAATGTTCTCCTTATGACCCAAGCACTGAATGTGGTTTCCAGATAGCCCTAAATTACATAGGAGTTACTTAAAGAGATGCTAACTTAGTGAGCCCTGTTTTCACGGCTCGTGTCTGGAATGAAAGGACATTGAATATGGCCAAGAAGCCTGTTACAGCAAACTGTTATTTCTTTAATTATCCAACATTTATCTTTTTCAAGGCCATGGTTGCTTGCTATCCCATAATGGGTATTAAAAGGCTTTGTGGAGCATGACTATTTCATGTATCTGCACCGGATGCCAGATTCTGGCCAAGTGGTGGCACTCATTTGGTATGAAGGTGCCCACAGCACAGCTCAGTCTCAATGCTAACTGGCAACTCCACTGAGTAAAAAAATTTTTTAATATTATAATTGCATATCTGAATAACGAAAGCCTTCTTATATGATGGAAATATCAGCACTTTATACTCTTTTATCCTTAGTTGAAAAAATTACATTTTCCCCCAAATTGTTGTCGTTTCCTATGCCAAGTGATGGTGATATTTAATGGAGAATCCTTTTAAAACCAACTAGCCCAGGATTCTATAATCTCCCACAATGTAAAAAGATAAAATTACCATTATAATATCATTTTTGACAGTAGGATTCATTAAAGGCACAAAATACAAGAGAGAGGTAATCCCACCAACACCATGCAGTGATTTCTCATTAAAGGAGACAGTGAGCTATTTCAACAAGGAGATTAATAGAAATAATGTATGGATTCTTACCCTCCCTTCTTGCTGATTTACATTATGCTATGTAGTTGAAACAACAGGGGAAAATGCAAAATCTCTCCTATGATTAATGCTGAAATACTAAACCTCTTGTTATGGTTGATTGTACATTCACAACAACACACTTGGGAAATGGCAAGAGAGCATTTCTATTCTTTCCCTTTTTGTGTTTGATATCCTTTCCATGTGGGTCATTTCCGGGACTCAAATTTATTTTTTATGGTAAATAGTGTTTCTCAGAATATACAATTTTTAAAGGAAAGCTTTCTCTGCATGAAAATCATGTATTCCATCTTTTTTGCTCCAATGGTGAGATTTCCTGGCCCATTATTAAACGTTAAGGTTTAGGTGATGTTTATTTCACAGACTCATCAAAGAGATTTTTAGGGCTGGGGAGAAACCTGAAGGATCAATAGCTCAACCCCCTCACTTGATAGACAAGAACAGTGATGTTGAGTTGTCTCGTGTGATTTTGCTTTCTGGTTTGCCACATCTCATAGGGCAAAAGTAATTTTTTAAAGAGGAGAAGGCATTACAAAAGTAACAAAGCACTGTGGGAAAATAGAAGGAAGGATGTTAGCCAAAGATGAACATCCTTCCTCTGTGCAAATGCATAAATGGACCAGCAGTTTATGTCAGGTGGGCTGGAAACAAACAAAAAGTTAAGAAGAGCCATTGCTTCTGCATTTTTACCAGCTTCAAGGTTCAGCTGACTGACTTTGACAGGGGGGTAGGAGGGGTAGAGACAGGGCTACATCCACAGAAGGAAAGAAATGGGATGTCAATAGGGAACCTGCCTCTGTTCTCTCCCCTCTGCACTTTTCCACCCTGACATGGCCTGTCTGCCGGGGGGGGGGGGGGGAATGCTACTTCCTGTTCTTTAGCTTCAAAATTTGTGTATATAAATGACCTAGTCCCAGGACCATTCTCCTGCAAGTTGTAGACAAATTACCAATTGCTAAGAATTTTCAACATGTTAAATATGCTGATTCACAAAGCATGTTTACATATAACTACACACTGAGTCCTCTTAGATAACTGGTCCAGTTATATCTACCCAATGATGTCAGTGCTCAGTGATTCCTGCTGTTTTATCCAAAGTGAGACATTTGATCACCTTTAGAATATATCTTTTTTGCAAACCCTTACATGCTCTTCTGTCCTTCTATCACCAAGATCCTACACTAACTGGATTGAAGACATAGAAGAAAGAAATTACAGAAATAATATTCCTCTACATTTTTGGCAAATTTAATATATTTCAGAGACCCTTCAAATATAACTTCTCATTTCTTCCTCACAATCATCCTTTGAGTTAGTTACGTTGATATTATTCTCTATTTCACCGAATAAAAAATTGAATTCACATAGCTAATAAGTAGAAGGATTTGGGGGAAGAGGACAGAATCATAGAACAAGAAGTCATCGGTTCAGTTTCCTCAATTTGAAAATAAAACTGTTGAGGTCTGGAGAGATTAAACAGGTAACCCAAGGTTGTATTATTTAAGTTAAGTGTCTGGATGAGCTTCATCTGCTGATTTCTAGCCTGCAGTTTTTTGTGACTGTGGTTCTCCCTCTCACAGATCGGTAAAGATGTGTTCGAGAGGGGTGATGATAACCCATTAACTGATGTCCTCTAATACCTTTTTAATTTGCTCCTCCTCCCTCTCATCTAAATATTGACTCCAGGTCACATGGGAAATAACATAAAGTGATTCTTTAGTGTCAAAGTGTAGTGGTCAAACTCACCCACCACCATTCAACTTAGGTGAGAGGAAAATAATGTAGGAAGTTTGGGGAAGAGCTCCTCCTATCCTCAGGGTTCCTTTTTAATTTGATCAGTGTATATTCACTTCAATTTTTATACTGATTTTATCTTTTTCCCTTGTCTATTAACATTCTCTGAGCATCTGTTCTCACCAGAATAGCACCTTACTCCAAGCTCACTGAGAGTTCCTTTCTTCTCCCTGATTCTGTGATGCTGCTTAGCAGTGGTTTCTGATATCCTGTTACCCTAGATACAGGGACCACTTTATGAGGGACTGCCCTATTCATGAGTTAATAAAAATGACCTAGAGAGAGTACAGGTTTCTCCAAGGGACCTTTGTGAGTCAAGAAGGTGATGGTCAGTCATGCAAATTCAAGGACCTGTCTTCCTCACCATCCAGTCTGGCTTCATAGCACATGTAGTTTGTAGCAAGAGAGTATATATCTCCTGCAACAGAGAAGCACTGGAAGCCACTCTCTCAGCTTGCTTTCCATCGTGGAAGCTACTAGCTATTGCCTCCTTAATATTGGATGAGAACCTCAGAACTTTTTCAATTCACTTGTCTCTCGTTCCTCTCCTGCATTCTCTTCCTACAATATTCTCCATTATTTTCTTTCTCTCTCCTCTCACCCCCTCTTTCATCTCACCTCATCTTTTCCTGTATGCTATTTTATCTGCAGCATAATAAAAACATACACTAAAAGAAATGCACCATTTTCCAGACTATTCTCTGTCCTTCTTTCAAGGACCACACGAATTGCTACTTCCTCCAAAATCCTTTCTGCAGATAATTCTACAGCCCTCAGTTTTTATTCCATTTTCCCCAGCATCTTCAGCGTTTATATTAGATAACATGTCTCTAAGCAATGTCTTACTTGTATGAAAATTTTAACTACTACAAAGAAATTGTAGTAGTTAACAACCTCTTCAAATTGTGTCTTCTAAAGCAGTTTGTCAGCTTTGGTTGTATTTATATGTCTGATAAATGGATTCTGTTCAATGAGAATTTGATGCAATTATTTTTAAAGTCTTGAATGCTCGAAAATTATTGATTGAATCAACAGGTCACCTACAAACAACAATGTGAATTCAATTGATATACTGCTGTGTTTGCATTGCAAAATGATTTATTTCTTGCCTACACATAATTATAAAACTGTAAGAGATGTTCAATCATATGTTAGACTTTTCTAAGAACTTCATTAGAACTTTGTTTTTAAACATTAACTGAAATGTTCTAGAGAATAACCTACATGGAACCAAATTTGAGTACAGCTGCAGTGTCCATAAAACAAGGAGGCTTAATCTGGTTAGTGTAAGTAGCATAAATTATTGACTCTGGGACCCACAGTCATATTTTCATGTGTCTAGAATACAATTAGGAAATATCCTTTGTCAATTCACTTAATGGCAGCATAGCCATCTCAAAAAATTGCTAACAGGCCTAAAACATAAACACTTTATACTTGTACGCCATTATCTCCATTTTATTGGAGAAAGCCCTATTGCAATTTCATAGGTCTTTGACTAATATGCGTATTTCTTTTTTTTTTATGCAGGTAAATGGTTTAACTATGGAATTATCTTTCTCGTCTTAATTTTGGATCTTAATATGTGGAAGAACCAAATATTTTATAAGCCTCATGAATATGGACAGTACATTGGCCCAGGGCAGAAGATATACACAGTGAAAGACTCAGAAAGTTTAAAGGATTTGAACAGAACCAAACTTTCCTGGGAATGGAGGTCCAATCACACTAACCCTCAGACTAACAAAACCTATGTTGAAGGAGATATGTTCTTACACAGCAGATTCATAGGGGCTAGCCTTGATGTCAAGTGTCTGGCTTTTGTTCCAAGTTTAATAGCTTTTGTGTGGTTTGGATTCTTCATTTGGTTCTTTGGACGGTTTTTGAAAAATGAGCAAGGCATGGAGAATCAAGACAAAACTTACACTCGCATGAAAAGAAAATCACCGTCAGAACATAGCAAGGACATGGGAATCACTCGAGAAAACACGCAGGCCTCAGTGGAAGACCCACTGAGCGACCCTCCCTTGGTCTGCATCAGGTCCGACTTCAACGAGATTGTCTATAAGTCTTCCCACCTCACATCAGAAAACTTGAGCTCGCACTTGAACGAATCTACCAGCACGACAGAAGCTGATCCAGACCCAACGACTTCTAAAAGTACGCCTACGAACTAGATTCCCTTAATTGGAGATAGCGCAAAAAGCAAACTTGAGTGTAACTTTAAAAAGGTTAGTCTTTCCTTTTGTAAATGTAAGGTTTACGTAGTGTTAGGTAGAGAAACACAAACAATGCCACAACGGTGCTCAACATGCTTTTTCTAGGACTCATTGTTTTCTATTTGTATTATAATACACGTGCCTACTGTATATCTAACGTCCTCTAGAGATTGCTTTTCACAATTGCACAAGATATTTACTGACTTTACAGCATAGTAGACGATTAGCTGATTACCCGTGTATCTGATGTTCAACCATAGTGGTGCCTTGAGACATTAAACTGTTTTTAACTGTACTAGAACTGAAGTGTGGAACAGTCCTCGAACCTACTTCACATGGGTTTTTTTGTATACAATTATTTTGATCTACATTTGATGTCTTAGCAGGAAACAGATATAGCCGTGATGTGGCTTAGGAAGTATCTCTTATTTCCTATTCAGCAGTGGAGTTGTGACTTTGACAGCAGGATTGCACAGAGGCCTGGTGATAACCTTTGAATTTGTTTTGGCTATCTGCCAAATACAAATACAGATTCGAAATTCAGTATGAGGAGAACGATAATCCAGCATGGGTCACTACTTGTGAAATGTGGCTTTCTCCAACCAGTAATTGCAATTAGATGATAATACCTAATTATGTTTTCCTAATTAAAGATAAATTGCTACTTGATTAAATATCCTGCCCTTCACCTATGGGAACAAAGGTTAAGAGGCACAGTTGGGTGAACTCTCAAATTTATTGGCATTTACACAAAGCGCTAGAAAACCAAGGAACTGAAGTGAGAGTTGTACAGCCTACTATCTGCAATATTTGTACATCTTTCTGTAAATATGGCTCTGGACAATGAAAATTGAAAAACATATGCCAACCCTGAATAAGGGAACTCCTCTAAAAATCATGCAGCAGAACCTTGTGAGGTAGAAAAAGATGTGCATGAAAGAATCTATTCAAGTAGCTTGTTTTGTGTGTGCATTTTTTTTTGTTTTTTGTTTTGTTTTTTTAAGAATTAAACATCATACATTAATAAATATAAATTATATATCAGTAATTATGTGATGTAGTTTTTTGTTTGTAATAAAGGGATTCACTTGTATCTTAGTTTAACAACAGCCCGTTTAATTTTTTTAACTTGGTGCCAGATGAGTTAAAAAATGGAATACACCCAATGTGCTTTTAATTTTGTTCCATAAATTGTGGTTACATGTTCTTGAGGGGGTTAGGGGAGATCACTTTTAAGGCAAAATTATTTTCCTGTCATATACTGACATAGCTGTATTTTGTCTTTATGATTTTTAAAATCTCTCTTGTTTTGATCTATCTGCTTTTAAGCTTGCAGCATGCTGAATTTAGCATGCATAATAGAACTATGCATTTATCTGTCACTCGAGAGCCAGCTTTAATAAACATCTTCCTACAATTGTTTACTAAGCAACTGGAACCATGCCCTTGCTGTTTCTTTTACCTTAAATAGCCATGCCTGGTGCTACTTAGAATCATAAATATCTCTGACACTAAAAATCCAGAGATCAAGCTTACTATAGTAACCCATTGACCATAGTGTCCAAAGACACTTACCATGTTATTGCTTATATGTGGTAACATTGGCCATTACCAAATTTGCATAGTATAAACATTCAACTTTTGACTCTAGGACAAGTAAATAATACCACCTAGGACACTCTCTATATATATTTTATTCTGAAAGTCACTGTCTTGTAGAATGAAGAAGGAAGTTGATTTAGAAAGCGGGTGTTCATGATCAGTATACAGTCCTTACGAAAATATTAAGAATTTTTATGTGGGTGTTAAGGAAAAAGTGGTCCAATGATGTAATCTAATTAAAAGAAGATGGAAAAAAAATAACCCTAGAGCACTATGCTTATGTGTTTCTAGGGATTGACTAGAGAAGCTGGCTATCAGCTGATATGAAAATATATCTTTAAAGTTTTCCCTAAGTTTTGATAACAAACAGAATAATTTCCAGTAATGGCATTTTTTTCCAGCAATGGAATTTTAATGGCATTTAATGGCATTTAAACAAGATCCAAGTCTTTGAAGGTTTCCAATAGTTATGTATATCAATGTTGACATATTTATCTACCTATGGGTCTCCTTCCTTCTTTTGCTACCTCTTTTAGATAGCACATCACATCTGCACTTATACCAGTTAAGGACTAGCAAATAAAATAAAATAAAATAAAATAAAATAAAATAAAATAGTAAAGGTCAAAATCACATGTACTATGTTTAATCTTGAATCCTGAGTCATATACCAATAGACTATGACTCTACAGAGCTTTTTGAATACCAAACCTTTTGGACTATCAAGGGCATTACAAATAAAAAAAATGTGTAGTAAACCGGGAAAATGAAGAGTTAAAAAAAGGATTTAAAAAATCATTAACCACAGATTCTAAAGAAAGCATAACAAATGTGACGCCTTAATTGCAGTGATGCTTAAGGACTATAAACAATTATATTTCTACTGTTCAGTAATTACAGCATTTTCTTTCATGCAGTGCAGAATTTGTACTAATTTGACACAATTTTAGTATCCTACATTATAGAGTACTTCATTAGTAGTTTAAATGGAAAATTAAATAAACACTATGAATTTATGCCTGATAATATATGCCTAGACATAAATCTCATCACCACATGCCCATCTATATTATATAACCATACTTAGTTATCTCATACTCTCCCCATGCTGGCCACTTATCATGCTCACTTATCTTTTAGCACAGCTAAGATCACCTGTGAATCCTATTAGAAGTGTTAAGAATTATTTGTTCTCCATTTGCCCGGAGAGTCAGCCAGGCATAAAATCTCCTTTTACTTTTATAGCATCAGATTTCACAACAAGTAATTCCCACAGGCACTACTGGCTGACAGGCCACGTCAAAGACGTTGTGCAACACAGACGCTCGGAGTTGAGGGGGGAAGTCTATACCGCTGTCATATCTCACAACTGGGCCCCATAAGCAGTTCTGGTACATTATGTGCCTACCCTGTGGATGACCAACACAACCCAATATGAAACTCGGGAAAGGTAATGCTAATAAATCACTCTTAGCTGTCCCTGTAACTGATGACTCATGGTGCCAACTGAATTCTCTGACTTTCACCTAAGACCTTAGCACCCCATTATTGCTTATCCTCTGTCCTCACTCTGAACTGATCCCTATTTTAAATTAAAACTCCTGGCTATGCAGCCACAATCTGGGTATTGTGCTTTTATTGGTTTCTTCCTGCTCAGACTGTGATGGCTCACTACTCTATCTGGTCTGATGTCCTCCAGCTTTGCCCCTCAGAATTCAACTCTAACCTATATTAGCTAGTCCTGCCATTAAGAGGGGGAGAGCAAGTCCATTAGTTTTGTGACAGGCAAACTGGCACTTTTCTCATTTATCCGAATTTTTATTTTTAAACATATTGATGTGCATAGGCTTGTGATTAATGGGAACTGATATAGATAAGAGAATCAAGGTCATAAATATTTGGCTTACTAGCATTTAGACTGGACTAGAACTGAATTATAATCTGAACAACTAGAGAAGTTTAGATGTGGTATTTATAGCTCACAAGTCACTCTTGTTGAAGCTAACTGGAAAAAGAGGTGGATATTTATAATGGAAAGAGAAGGTTAGGTAGATGGTGGAACATGAATGCAAGTTGCTGCCATGAAATCTTGGAAATAGAAGATGGCAGTTTGACTGTGAATGGGCTTTAAAACTCTGGGCAGGGGAAGGAGGCCTTTGTAGAAGGAACTTCAGCATAAAGTTACCATGAGTCCAATACTCCTACCTAATAGGAGTCCTAACAGGACTCAAGAACAGATGTTCAACATAGCTGAGGGGGTTACACAAAAGGTTAGTTGGTTGGTTAGTTTCTTAAACATTCTAGCACTCACATTACTCTGTGCCCCAAGGAGCATGGTGAGACCTGGGCGAGGGGACACGGGGCCCATGAAACAAACAACAGAGGTGGGTATGGGTGGAGTGGGCAACATGAGAAGAGAAAAGCAAAAACCAACACGTAACAATTCAGAGAGACCGGAACATCCTTGAGGGAAGAACAAAGATGGAGGCAAAGCCTGTTTGTAAACATTTTATCAGTGTATAAAAGTTGACATCTTGTAAACAAAAATGTCTTACAGATGCTTTATGATAGACATTCTGAGCATTTTTAATGAGAAACAAAATTAGTATTATTACTAATTTAATATGTGTAATATACCACAGTATTATTTTAATTTAGTGTAAGGAATCAGTTATTTTACTTCAGAGAGTATAAAACACATATAAGGTATTTCACAGGCTTATTTCTTACCTCTATCCTCCAACACAATTTTTCATAAGGGTCTTAAGTTCCTTTATACCAAATAATTGTACTACTGAGCTTTTTGAGGACTTACCTGCATGATTGAGAAGGACGATTACAACTTATAATTGAGAAATATAGTAACAAAACAAATGTATAGATGCTCCAAACCCTAATAATTTTTTTCATTCTATCCAGATCATTGCTCAATTCTCATATGAATAAGACTACCATTTTGAGTATTTACTACATGCATATAAATTATCCCATTTAATCCTCACATTAACCACTGAAGGTAAATATCGTTAATTTTACTTAACAGATGATAAAAACTAAGGTGCAGAGAGGTTTATTAATTTGCTCAAGGTTACAAGGCTGGCAAATACAGAGTTAAGATTTGAATGCAGATTTGTCTGACTCCAAAGCCCCATTATTTCCCATTATAATCCTTCATTAAGATCCATTCAAACTATAGACTCCATTTCAAACAGGATCTTTTGGTGAGGATGACCTGAGGAACACTGTAAAACTGTTCAGATGCTTGATTTCTAGCAACTCTTATCTCTCAAGAATCTGAGCTAAATAATTACTAACAGGTATCTGGATGCAATCTACAGGTTATATCTCATGATTGAAACAGATAAGGTTGAATTAAATGACAGAAGCATTCAGTTCATTGCCAGGTGTTCTGATTTAAACTACATTTATAAACCCACAACACAGATTTGTCCTGACACAATTTCCAGCGTTGGAATTGGTTTATTTCATGATTTCACTTTTCTTGGGGGTGGGGAAAGAATTGACCTCTTTTGAACACACCCCCGGGCAAACGTCAGGGTGGGGATTAGGTATGAATATTCAAACAAGGAAAAAAGAATGATTCGCTAATGGACAGATTTAGAAAGCTTAATTTGAATAGGGGCTCTAGAAATAACTATATTTTGAAGAAACCATCCAAAATGTATTATTTTTAAAAATCGTCATCAAGGTAAGCAAACTGTGTTGTGATAGGACAAGCACTGGCTTCACAAACATGTCCCTTGAACACTATAACCCTTAGTTTCTTATCCCCCCAATGGGAATACCTCACAGAGTTCTGAAGAGGGTGAACTAAAGCTCTATGTGGAAGAATTCTGTGAACTGCAGGGAGTTGTGCAGATGTGAGGTTATATCGCAGGTGTGGGCACCTGCCCACCCCCCCCCACCCCCCGCCGCAGTGTCCACCTTTCAGTGGAACCCACTCGGTTTGCCTTCACCAGCAGCTCTGGGCCGATGCTGCCACTGAACATGGTTAGGCTGTTTGCTCCCAGATTTCTGTCTCTCTGTAATTGTTTTGAACTCTACAAACTCCAATGTTAACACATTTCACTGTTAACAGAAGTTCAGATTCCTTAGTTTTAAAGCAAGTGGCTAAGTTGTCTGAAATCAATGGCGGTAATCCCTTGGAGCTGCTGGGCCAAACTTATTCCTCAAGGTTTTCTCTGTTCTAGCGTTCTTAAATTATTTCTTTCCTTTTATGATTGCTTTAGCAGCTTCTCTTATCAGGACTTTCTCATCGTGCCAGTAATCCACCACCTTTCATAAATCCTGAAGTGTCTTCAGCATTTCACCGAGAGCCGACACACACACCTGAGCCCTGCACTTCAGGATCTCCCCAGCTGTATTTGGATGCACTAAATCAGGGAGTCACTCCAGCTTGCCTTTTAGGAAGAACGTACCTTCCTGTACCATGGAATCCAGGCAACACCTCAGCCACACCATGGTCGTTTAAAGAATGACATTTTAAAACAGTATTGTGGTTTTCCGTTCCGCTTATAGACTTACTTGCTTTGAATACCTTATTTTACCTGGATAGTCCAGTTGACGTCAACCTAACCACACAGGAAAAGGTCTGCACTTAAAACGAGTCACTCTTGACTGAAACAAAATGTGTAAAGTGAGACAAAGAGCAATAACCAATTCAGGAAAGACAACTCTAACAATTACTATTCAGATTTGATAATGATTAAATTACTATAAAATTGCCTTTGAACATATTAAAATGCTCTTGAATTTGAAGAGCAATATTTAGAGTTTCCAATATACCAGAAAACTGGGAGGCTCTGTCATTTGCATATCCAATGGTCTCTTTCTGGTGGAAATAGATTGTAGCACCTCTGTGTCTCACCGGTCTGCTCTCCTCTCTGTCATTATTACTTACTGCCATGCAGAGATCTCATCATCTCTTCTGAGGAAAACTGCAGGGTGGTCTTAACTGGTCTTCCTGACTATCACCTTGTCCAGTGCAATCCATTTTCTATACTTTTATCAGAACAATCTTTCTAGGGTCTAAATCTGAACGTGTTACTTCACTCTTTCAGTGACCACTTATTGCTCACCAGTGGGGTTTTGTTTGTTTGTTTAAAGATTTTATTTATTTACTTGAGAGAGAGAGAGAAAGCACGAGTAGGGTGAGGGGCGGAGGGAGAAGCAGGCTCCCCACTGAGCAGGGAGCCCAGGGGACGTGGGGCTCGATCCTGGGACTCTGGGATGATGACCTTAGCCAAAGGCAGACACTTAACCAACTGAGCCACCCAGGCGTCCCTCTCCAGTGGTTTGTAATAATACTGTCTACAACACCAAATTCCCAGTACCTTAACAATAAAATTTCCTTTCTTGCTCATGTTGCAATTAAATTGGGTTTCCACTTGGTGGCTTTCCATTTAGCGACTTGAGGTTTCAGACATATTCCAATAAGTGGTTCCTTGACTCTCTGGGATCTTGGTCTTCTGTGTAGCTGGCTGATGAAGAAGGCGAGAAGGTGAGGAAGACTCTATAGGAAGTTTTAGGAACATATCTGGAAATCACATACATCACTTTTTGCATTCCACTGGCCAGAATTTTGTTGCAGGGCCTGCCTAACTGCAAAGGATGACAGAAAATGCCATTCAGCTCTGTGCCCATAAAGGACAGGGAACAACTTGGGGAATTTCTAGTCAGAGAAGTATTTACAAAATATGCACCCAGTCAGGTCTCACACCTGGAAGTTCCAGCTTAGTGGGTTTGGGATGGAACTAAAGTTGAGCTGAGTTTTGAGTTCCATGGGTGATTTTCTAACAAACATCAATTCTGATAAAAGGCAGAATCCTATCTGGTACTCAAGACCCTCTGACTTCTTTTGTGTTTTTTTTTTTTTCCCCATGCACAGTGGGTCTAATCATCCAGCCACTGGCTGTTAGACTACTTATTGCTCTTCTAATGAGCCACTGTACAATTTCACTCTGCTTTTGCTCAGCATCTTTCCCCAGTATAAACTCAAGTATCATCTCTTTTATTAAGTCTTTCTTCACGTTCCAAAGGAGAACTGACTGCTCTATTGTGTTCCTATATGACCTACATTTTATCTCTTCTAGTATCTTTAACATTCTCTTCCTCTAGATGTTTACACGTCTGTATCTTTTATTAGATTACAATGTCCTTGATTCTGCCTATAAGGACAACCTGAGGTGGGGAGAGGAATTAAATATTAATTGTATCATACTTTCTAGCTCAATAAAATTTGCATGAGTAAGTATATAAAGAGTGAGGCAATGTACTTAGAATTGTCTCATTTATGTAGCATGATATGCTCAAATTCTCTGATCTCCTCCCTGATAAATGTTGTAGGGGAATGGACTGTGCCAATCAAATACTTTAAGTTAGGTAGGAGGCGGGATCATTACTTACATTCGAAATGGGGAGTGAGGGGTATATTAATCAGGGTTCTCCACACAGTCAGAACCAATAGGATGTGCAGATACAGAAGGAGATGCAGATAGACAGAGATAGAGATGAAGATTTATTATGAGGAAGTGTCTCATCCAGAAACAACCCCCCCCCCACAAGACACACACAGATACAGTGTTTAATCTGGATATCCATGCCCACTCAAGTTGAAATAAAAAATTAACCACTGACAAGGCATAAGGATAGCAAATTTTTAAAAATCTCTTTAGTTTCTTCCAGATTATCTAATTTGCTGGCATATAGTTGCTCATAATATGTTCTTATAATTGTCTGTATTTCTTTGGTGTTGGTTGTGTTCTCTCCTTTCATTCATGATTTTATTTATTTGGGTCATTTCTCTTTTCTTTTTGATAAGTCTGGCCAGGGGTTTATCAATCTTATTAATTCTTTCAAAGAACCAGCTCCTACTTTTGTTGATCTGTTCTACTGTTCTTTTGGTTTCTATTTCATTGATTTCTGCTCTGATCTTTAGTATTTCTCTTCTCCTGCTGGATTTAGGCTTTATTTGCTGTTCTTTCTCCAGCTCCTTTAGGTATAGGGTTAGGTTGTGTACTTGAGACCTTTCTTGTTTCTTGAGAAAGGCTTGCATTGCTATATACTTTCCTCTTAGGACCGCCTTTGCTGCATCCCAAAGATTTTGAACAGTTGTGTTTTCATTTTCATTGGTTTCCATGAATTTTTAAAATTCTTCTTTAATTTCCCAGTTGACCTATTCATTCTTTAGTAGGATGCTCTTTAGCCTCCATGTATTTGAGTTCTTTCCAACTTTCCTCTTGTGACTGAGTTCTAGTTTCAAAGCATTGTGGTCCGAAAATAAGCAGGGAATGATCCCAATCTTTTGGTACCAGTTGAGACCTGATTTGTGACCTAGGATGTGATCTATTCTGGAGAATGGTCCACGGGCACTAGAGAAGAATGTGTATTCTGTTGCTTTGGGATGGAATGTTCTGAATATATCTGTGAAGTCCATTTGGTCCAGCGTGACATTTAAAGTCTTTATTTCCTTGTTGATCTTTGCTTAGATGATCTGTTCATTTCAGTGAGGGGGTTGTTAAATCCCCCACTATTATTGTATTGTTGTCGATGTGTTTCTTTGCTTTTGTTATTAATTGCCTTATACAATTGGCTGCTCCCATGTTAGGGGCATAGATATTTACAATTGTTAGATCTTCTTGTTGGATAGACCCTTTAAGGATGATATAGTGTCCTTCCTCATCTCTTATTATAGTCTTTAGTTTAAAATCTAACTTGTCTGATATAAGGATTGCCACCCCAACTTACTTTTGGTGTCCATTAGCATGGTAAATGGTTTTCCATCCCCTCACTTTCAATCTGGGGGTGTCTTTGGGTCTAAAATGAGTCTCTTGCAGACAGCATATCGATGGGTCTTGTTTTTTTATCCAATCTCATAGCCTATGTCTTTTGATTGGGGCATTTAGCCCATTTACATTCAGGGTAACTATTGAAAGATATGAATTTAGTGCCATTGTATTGCTTGTAAAGTGACTGTTTCTGTATATTGTCTGTGTTCCTTTCTGGTCTATGTTACTTTTGGGCTCTCTCTTTGCTTAGAGGACCCCTTTCAATATTTCTTGTAGGGCTGGTTTCGTGTTTGCAAATTCCTTTAGTTTTTGTTTGTCCTGGAAGCTTTTTATCTCTCCTTCTATTTTCAATGACAGCCTAGCTGGATATAGTATTCTTGGCTGCATATTTTTCTCGTTTAGTGCTCTGAATATATCATGCCAGTCCTTTCTGGCCTGCCAGGTCTCTGTGGAAGAAATGGATGCATTCCTAGAGATGTATCAACTACCAAAACTGAACCAGGAAGAAATAGAAAACCTGAACAGACCTATAACCACTAAGGAAATTGAAGCTGTCATCAAAAATCTCCCAACAAACAAGAGCCCAGGGCCAGATGGCTTCCCAGGGGAATTCTACCAGACATTTAAAGAAGAATTAATACCTATTCTTCTGAAACTATTCCAAAAAAATAGAAATGGAAGGAAAACTTCCAAACTCATTTTATGAGGCCACCATTACCTTGATCCCCAAACCAGACAGAGACCCCATCAAAAAGGAGAATTACAGACCAATATCCCTGATGAATATGGTTGCAAAAATTCTCACCAAAATACTAGCCAATAGGATCCAACGGTACATTAAAAGGATTATTCACCACGACCAAGTGGGATTTATCCCTGGGCTGCAAGATGGGTTCAACATCTGCAAATCAATCAATGTGATATAATACATTAATAAACGAAAGGACAAGAACCATATGATCCTCTTAATAGATGCAGAAAAAGCATCTGACAAAGTACAGCATCCTTTCTTGATTAAAACTCTTCAGAGTATAGGAATAGAGGGTACATACCTCAATATCATAAAAGCCATCTATGAAAAACCCACAGCGAATATCATTCTCAATGGGGAAAAACTGAGAGCTTTCCCCCTAAGGTCAGGAACACGGCAGGGATGTCCACTATCACCATTGCTGTTCAACATAGTATCAGAAGTCCTAGCCACAGCAATCAGACAACAAAAAGAAATAAAAGGCATCTGAATTGGCAAGGAAGAAGTCAAACTCTTACTCTTTGCTGATGATATGATACTTTATGTGGAAAACCCAAAAGACTACACCCCAAAACTGCTAGAACTCATACAGGAATTCAGTAAAGTGGCAGGATATAAAATCAATGCACAGATATCAGTGGCATTCCTATACACCAAAAACAAGACAGAAGAAGGAGAAATTAAGGAGTCGATCCCATTTACAATTGCACCCAAAACCATAAGATACCTAGGAATAAATCTAACCAAAGAGGCAAAGGATCTGTACTCAGAAAACTATAAAATATTCATGAAAGAAATTGAGGAAGAGGGGCGCCTGGGTGGCTCAGTTGGTTAAGCGACTGCCTTCAGCTCAGGTCATGATCCTGGAGTCCCGGGATCGAGTCCCACATTGGGCTCCCTGCTCAGCAGGGAGTCTGCTTCTCCCTCTGACCCTCCCCCTCTCATGCTCTCTCTCTATCTCATTCTCTCTCTCAAATAAATAAAATCTTTAAAAAAAAAAAAAAAGAAATTGAGGAAGACACAAAGAAATGGAAAAATGTTCCATGCTCATGGATTGGAAGAACAAATATTGTGAAGATGTCAATGCTACTTAGGGCAATCTACACATTTAATGCAATCCCCATCAAAATACCATCCACTTTTTTCAAAGAAATGGAACAAATAATTCTAAAATTTGTATGGAACCAGAAAAGACCCTGAATAGCCAGAGGAATGTTGAAAAAGAAAAGCAAAGCTGGTGGCATCACAATTCCGGACTTCAAGCTCTATTACAAAGCTGTCATCATCAACACAGTATGGTACTGGCACAAAAACAGGCACATAGGGCACCTGGGTGGCTCAGTTGGTTAAGCAACTGCCTTCGGCTCAGGTCATGATCCTGGAGTCCCGGGATCGAGTCCCACATCGGGCTCCCTGCTCGGCAGGGAGTCAGCTTCTCCCTCTGACCCTCCTCCCTCTCATGCTCTCTGTCTCTCATTCTCGCTCTCTCAAATAAATAAATAAAATCTTTAAAAAAAAAAAAAAACAGGCACATAGATCAATGGAACAGAATAGAGAGCCCAGAAATGGACCCTCAACTCTATGGTCAACTAATCTTCAACAAAGCAGGAAAGAATGTCCAATGGAAAAAAGACAGTCTCTTCAACAAATGGTGTTGGGAAAATTGGACAGCCACATGCAGAAGAATGAAACTGGACCATTTCCTTACACCACACACAAAAATAGACTCAAAATGGCTGAAAGACCTAAATGTGAGACAGGAGTCCATCAAAATCCTTGAGGAGGACACAGGCAGCAACCTCTTGGACCTCAGCTGCAGCAACTTCTTCCTAGAAACATCGCCAAAGGCAAGGGAAGCAAGGGCAAAAATGAACTATTGGGACTTCAGCAAGATAAAAAGCTTTTGCACAGCAAAAGAAACAGTCAACAAAACCAAAAGACAACCAACAGAATGGGAGAAGATATTTGCAAATGACTTATCAGATAAAGGGCTAGTATCCAAAATCTATAGGGAACTTGTTAAACTCAACACCCAAAGAACAAATGATCCAATCAAGAAATGGGCAGAAGACATGAACAGACATTTCTGCAAAGAAGACATCCAAATGGCCAACAGACACATGAAAAAGTGCTCAACATTGCTCGGCATCAGGGAAATCCAAGTCAAAACCTCAATGAGATATGACCTCACACCAGTCAGAATGGCTAAAATTAACAAGACAGGGAACTACAGATGTTGGCGAGGATGCGGAGAAAGGGGAACCCTCCTACACTGTTGGTGGGAATGCAAGCTGGTGCAGCTACTCTGGAAAACAGTATGGAGGTTCCTCAGAAAGTTGAAAACAGATCTACCGTACAACCCAGCAATTGCATTACTGGTTATTTACCCCAAAGATACAAATGTAGTGATCCGAAGGGGTATGTGCACCCCAATGTTTATAGCAGCAATGTCCACAATAGCCAAACTATGGAAAGAGCCAAGATGTCCATCGACAGATGAATGGATAAAGAAGATACACACACACACACACACACACACACACACACACACACACACACACGCACTGGAATATTATGCAGCCATCAAAAGGAATGAAATCTTGCCATTTGCAACGATGTGGATGGAACTGGAGGGTATTATGCTGAGTGAAATGAGTCAATCAGAGAAAGACATGTATCATATGATCTCACTGATATGAAGAATTCTTAATCTTAGGAAACAAACTGAGGATTGCTGGAGTGGTGGGGGGCAGGAGGGATGTGGTGGCTGGGTGATAGACATTGGGGAGGGTATGTGCTATGGTGAGTGCTGTGAATTGTGTAAGACTGTTGAATCACAGACCTGTACCTCTGAAACAAATAATACATTACATGTTAAAAAAAAAAAAAAAAAAAAGAAGATAGTAGGAAGGGAAAAATGAAGGGGGGGAGATCGGAGGGGGAGACAAACCATGAGAGACTATGGACTCTGAGAAACAAACGGAGGGTTCTAGAGGGGAGGGAGGTGGGGGGATGGGTTAGCCTGGTGATGATATTAAAGAGGGCACGTATTGAATGGAGCACTGGGTGTTATACGTAAACAATGAATAATGGAACATTACATCAAAAACTAATGATGTAATGTATGGCGACTAACATAACATAATAAAATAAAATAAAAATAAAAAAAATAAAAATCTCATTAAAAAGGAGGGCCACAATCGAGCCAGAAAAATGTATCTAAGTTTTTCCTCAAGTATGGGAATCTCAAGATAGGTACTAAGAGCCAAACCAGCACAAAGCATGAGAGATAATTAAGACAAAGAGCCACGAATCAGAGTGGTGGCTGGACATCCACGGGTCTCATTCCTGAGACGGGATGCTATATCCTCGGCCGATTGTTCAGCTTCTTCTACTAGAGACTTGCATGGGTGAGTTGACTGTGACTGACTGGGTAGACAGTTACGTAATCACTGATTATGTATCCTGAGATACCAGACTTTTAGAAATAAAAATATACTACCCCATTCTACATAATTTTGTGAGGTTGCAGCTCTGTGAGGGAAGACCCCAAGCACTCAGGGAATCCATAGGAAGGACTGAGAGAGCGAAGAGAGAGAACCAGTTTGCAGGATTTTACGTGTTTTTTGAAAGCCAAAATTGGAAAATAAACACAAGTCGGGAGCTCTAGAACTCGAATACTGTGATTATTGCTGTACTTCTATAACTTGTATCTCCGAATTTCTTAGAAGCCTATTTACATGTTGAAAACATCAATTATTCCTCCCATTTGAACTACGTAGTTCTTGTAATCAATTGCTTTGAGTCAATGTTTAGAATTATTCATGAAAGAGTTATATTTTAATGGCATTTGATGAGAACCAGCAGCAGCAGCCATTAATTTGATTAGTTTTGTATGGGCTGAAAGAGAAAGCTGGCGCACAGTCCTAAGTGAATCAATAGTGTGGGATCTAAGTGTGAGTATCCAAGCCAGCTTCACCAGCCTGGAATCCAGCACAGAATGGTGACTGGGGGGAGGACAAAAATGAGGGGGCACATGTCTCCTGTCCTCTCTTTCTACCTCTCTGCCTTTTGTCGTCAGTCACCTCTTACGTCAAGACAATGTATGGAAGCTGTTTGCCCACTCCATCCCACCCTCGGCCCACCCCCTGCTGTCCCTTTCTCAAGGACAGAAGAGAGAAGATTTTTTTTTTTTTTTAAACCTAAGTTCTTAAATATGTGTCACAGCCCAGGCCCAAAAACAGAGTAATAAATCTGGACATTGAGGAAAACAGGAGCCAGGGCCAAAGGTTTAATTTCTCTGTATGGTTCATCCATCTGAAAAGGTCAAGGAGTAGCTGTCTAAGAAGGCAGAAAATGCTCTTCATCCAAGTGATCCAATGGGGGGTTTGGGGGGGGGGTAGCAGACACTGCTGAAGCTGTCAAGGTACTATCATAGTTCCAGACCAATTTGAAGCATAAACCATTCCTGGGAGAGGCCCAAGGAGGGGCACAGTGACAGCCAGAGCTGAGGGATTGACCAATTTGTATTTTGTGGGCTACTGGGCCTCCATTTAAGTGGTGTGAGGTTCAGGGCAGGATACCAGTAGAGTTGACTGCAGACAAGAGACCAAGCTGTATTGTAGCCCTGCCCACCAGACACACCACAGGGGGCTAAGCAACAGCTAAATACCCACCAAACTCCAAACAGGAACTGGCTTATAAGAACAAACCTCACTACTAAGGATGGGGCTCTAGAGACATTGCTGGATTTTGGTAGGAGTCACTGGTGACTAAACAAAGCTGAACCCGCAGATATAATAAGGTTCTTGTGCCCCCTCTACCCAAAAAAAAAAAAAAAAAGAAAAGAATTGAAATAATGACAGAAAACAATGCTTTGCTAAGGCAGGAAAGATTGCATTTGTTTTTACGATAGGCTACCTTCAAAAAACAAAAACAAACACACAGAAATCATTTCAGTACTTCTCATAACATAATTAAGTGGTTATTTGTGTAATCATGTGCTTAAAGTATATTTCTTTCTCTAGTTCTGTAGGCTCACTCCTATCTCTCTGCTGCTTCTCTCAGATGTGAGGGGTGACCAGAGGTCAGATCATGCTTGGGCCTTGTTGACCACATTGAAGGCTTTGTACCTTCTTCTGAAGATAATGAGAAACCTCTGAAGAATTTTAAGTAGGAAATGGTACCATTAGATATAGCATATTTTTAAAAAATCACTCTGACAAAAAATAGATGGCAAGACCACATCAATACAATAAGATAATTAAATCAATTAAATCAATTTAGCTTTGACTTTGGTGTCTTTAGGTTCCCTCTCCACGACTGGACAAAATTACTCACCACCTGCTTGTGTGAGGATGACATACAATACAGGCCCTGTTTTAACTGGGTTTCTTATTTGTGTGCTCACTGTAGGCAACAGGGAAATGGTGGCAAATGTGTGTGGGGACATCCAATTTAAGGACCTCAGAAGAGGCTCTTGGAACTCAGATCTTTGTAGGGACTGAAAGATTACTTGCAAAGACTTCAACTCATATAATGAAGTGAAATAGGTATTGTTCTTCAAAAAGTTAACCTAGGGGTGCCTGGGTGGCTCAGATGGTTAAGCGTCTGCCTTCAGCTCAGGTCATGATCCCAGGGCTTGCTGCCCAGCTGCAGGGGATGTAGTCAGAGGTCACCACTGGCTCTCAGCACCTCAGAGTTGACCTCAGCTGCAGAAAGTTAACTTGCCCAGGGATACACCCTTCCTGGAGCAACACAAATACATTATGTTCTATCTTAATCAGGAAAGAGTATCAGAAGCCATTTGTATTCACATCGATCAGACAAAAATATTTATTCATAGTGTTAGCCAGGAGTAACTCTACTGCTCTTTGTCAAAACATAGTCCAAAGAAATCTGGATCATCTGGACATCCTACAACATGTCACATTGATTCATTTTATCAATGATACTATGTTTACAGGGGCCAATGGGCAAGAGATGGCTAGCATACAGAAGATCTTGGTAAGAGATATGTGTCCTATAGGGTAGGATATGGGCCCTGAAAAAATTCAAAGGCTTGACATAGTCATAAAGTTTTTAGGGATCCAGTGGTTAAGAACATACTGAAACATCGCCTCCAAATTAATGTATCTTGCACAACCTACCACAGAAAAAGGAAACATAATTACAAATGGGCTACAGGATCTAAGCCTAGAGCAGTAGAGGACTCATAGCAGGTCCAAGATGAGGGGCAAGCCATTCTGCCACCATGTGGGCCATAAGATCTGCAGACCTACAGTGTTGGAGGTATCAGTGGTGAGAAAAGAGACTGAGTGGAGTTCATGCCATGTTCCACTGAGAGAATATTAACACAGGTCCCTGGGTTTCTGGAGCAAGGCTATGCCATCTGCAGCAGAGAATTATATGCTTTTTGAAAAACACCCCCTGACATGGTACTAGCCCCTGGTAGAGGTGGGTCACCTCACTGTGGTGTGCCACATGACCATACAGCTCAATTGCTCATTATGGGCTGGGTCCTGTCAATCCGTCATAAGGTTGGGCAGGTCCAGGAATAGTTCATTGTAAGATGAAAGTGGTACATCTGGTATCAAGCATAAGTAGGACCAGAGAGGACCAGAGAGCACACATAAGCTACATGAGCAGGTAGACCAGAACTCCCCATGGCATCTACTATGGACTGAATGGACTAAGACTCCTATGTTGAAGCCTAACCCCCATCATGATGGTACTTGGAGGTAGGGATTTTGGGAAGTGATTAAAATGAGGTTTGGATGGGGTTTGGGGAACAGAGCCCCCCATATGTGCCTGTATAAGGAGATAAAAAATCCAGAGCTCAATTTCTCTGCCACGTGAGGATCTAAAGAGAAAATGGCTGTCTATGAACCTGGAAACTAACCCTCACCAGATACCAGATATGCTGGCACTTGTTCTTGGACCTCTTAGCCTCCAGAAATGTGAGAAATAAATGTTTGTTGTTGAAGCTACCCAGTCTATGTTTATTCATTATAGCAGCCTGTACTAAGACAGTATCCATCTCTATTATAATAATATACTTCCTCCTCCTCACACCTTTGAACATATAGGAGATCCCAAATTAATGACTAATAGAGAAGGGGAAAAAACAACAGAAAAAAAACAAGCTTGGTTAATGGTGGCTTGGCTTGGTATATTGGTGTCAGCTGAAAGTGGACAGCAACTCTACTATGGCTCATTCAGGGATGGCCTTACAAAACCCTGGAAAGAGAAATTCTTCCTAATGGTTAGTGCTTTGGTTGGTTTACCTGGTCATATACTTTGTGTGGAAAGAAAAGTCACCCAAGGTTGGAATATATATGGACTTATAGATTGTGGTAAGTGGACTGGAAGGCTAGCCAGAGATTGTAGAGCATATGAATGTACGTAAGGGGAATGATCACAAAGTGTGAAGGTGTTTATATGTTCATGCTCATTACACAAGAGGAATTAACTAGGTAGACAAAATGGCTCAGCAGTTGACGTCAGTCTCTACCATTGGACACCCTAGGCAAAAAAACAACAACAAAAAATATGACGTATTCTGCTTTTGCTTTCTACGTTCTTGTGCTTCTATTTTCAGGGAATTGCTGAGGCTGATGAGTCATCATGGCAAAAAAAATTAACTAGGAATATACTAGAACAGGCAGGCTGGATTGGCAGCCTCTACATGAAGAAACCAGAGCTGCCCAATGAAAATATATCACGTTGTAAAGGATGTTTTGTCTGTCATAATCCAGAGAGATTTTTCAGCAAAATCAGTTAATTTGCGCTCGTTAAGACAGCAAAAACAATCTGTCAACCTGACCCTCTCCACCATCTTTCTGTGAGCCTTGGGGCTGTCCAAAAGCTATGGGGAGACCTGCCTGCCTGACAGCTCATTAGTAGAATACTTCAGTGAGCTGTGCTATGAATAGGAATTTTTAAATAAGTGCAGTAAGCAGTTTCCTCATTCTGTCTAGGTGCTATAAGACATCCGAAGGATATTGGAATGCTTTTAAAAAGATTACATTAATTAAGGAATACTGGATCAGATGTCTTCTTGCATCTAAAAACATGTTTATTTCAGCATCTTGAGACCAAACAGCAAAATATACAAGATTAGCAAAGGAACAAAGACAACAGATCCACAAACACAGTTCTGTTTTCACTGCACTATTAATATTACACTTGTTAAACAGATACAGAAATATCTGATAATCCATGACAGGTGGGAATTCATTTATTCTAGAATCATAAGGGCTGATGTGGTAGCAGATGGATAGTCCTTACTTGGTGATTAGGCAAGCTGTCCTCATAAGTACCTCTTCCAGTGCGGTCACTAGAAGAAATGACAAGCAGTGCTTCCATGGGAACCGAATCTGATATTGAATTGTCTCCAAAGGTAGATGAGGGAGACCCCATAAGACAAATGCTTATGTGTGTGTGTGTGTCCCCCCTACCCCAGGAGGGAAACATTTTAGTACATGTGCTAAGATGATGATTGGATTTTCTGAGTATACAATGCTTCATTGGCAAGATAATAACAAATTAAATGTAATGATATTCTTGCATATGCTGCCATGAAACACGCCTGGTTAATGGGATTATTGGCCCCTCAATGGCAAAAAAAACAAAAAACAGAAAAAAAAAAACCCACATGATTTATAAAGCTCTTTATTTTAAATAGCACCTTCAATAAATACATACAAAATAGATGAATAGATGGAAGAATAATAAACAGATGCATGCATGCATACAATGCAAGTGGTGTGTCAGCTTTACATAATATATGGCTTTATCCCTTTTATTGTCCTAACTAATCTCTTAATACTTGCTTGCCTCAATTATCTAGAATCCAGTAACACCTCCCTGAGGTATTCTCACTTCAACTGATACCTTTAAGGACCACTCAGCTCCATCTGCATGTGAGAGAAATGGCAAACCTGCCTACTCCATTATCATTATTCTCCTTCATTGCCATATTTTTTCACTGGTTGCTATTGGAATTGGTTCCTCTTAGTCACATGGGTTGTTTCACACTGCTGAGATGATCCTTAAGAATTTATACTCCTTAAAAGAAAAAGCTTCAAGAGGCATGTCCCATCCTTGAATTCCCAAAGTAAAGATCTTTTGGGTTATCCTCATGTGCAGGCCATTGTCTATACAAAGCATAATGCAGTGGGCAAGGTGCTGGGTCCTGAGAGTCCTCTAGCCTTGGTATCACAATGGACTGAGAGCAGCCCTGCCTCCAAAGCATTTTTAACCTCAGTGTTGACTCTAGACTCTCTATTTCCATATGGTTCACACCTCTTTGAGGCCCTTGTTCCTTCCTACCAAATGATTAACTAAAATCATGGAGTTCATCATAGACTTTCTAATAATATTGAACCTCAAGAGAGGTGATAGAAGATTCTCTCCCTCCCAGGAGGCTTCTTGGCCCCATATTTACTGTCCTCTACCTTCCAAGATGCATTGAGAAGGACTTCCCTTGTCAGGCTACCAAATGTAGCCCTTCTTCCTCAAGGGAAATCAGCCTTACCTTTATATAATGAAGAACTATTCAACCAACTTACCTAAATACAGAAGACCTGCTGCAAGGTAAACTGATGCATCTACCCAAAAGAACATGCAGAAGCTAGCTCTCTTACTGCAATAATTTTGAATTCAGTCTCACCCAATACTGCACTGGCAATGATAACAGTTAACATGTACTGAAGTACTTTATTGGGTGCCAGGCCCTTTGTTAAGCACTTCACATGCATAAGGTCAATTGACCCCCACATAATCTCTGTGATAGACACAGTTATTATTTCCATTTCACAGATTAAGAAACTGAGACCAAGAGCAGTGCAGGAACCTGGACAATGTTGCAGAACCAGTAAGAGATATAGCCAGATTCAAATGAGGGGCATCTAATTTATAGATACATAAATATATATATATATTATATATTATATGTATATATATATATGCTATACATCTATACTTCATACAAGTGGTAGGATGGGAAGACAGCAGGAGGAATGGAAGGGAGAGAGCAGAGACAGGATTCTAGTGCAGGTCAGCTCATTCTGTCTTTTTGCCTATGCCATTGTGGTCTTTTGCCATGGTCCTACAAACCGAAATTATTTTTCATGCTTTCCTCCCTCCCCCCAAAGCATTTCATAAAATTTTATGTGAGGACGTCTCAGTCTCACTGAATCAAATTTGATTACAAACATATTATATGCTTCTATTTTTTGTAGCATTCTGTGAGAATTAACACACTTAAAATTCATACATGTTGGAATGTGATGTTTCTTTGGCCAGTCTTTGCTCTGATATGATCTTACCTTTTTACTCCTTTGAAAATCCAATTTTCTCAAATGCAGATCCCAAGAAAAAAGGCTAGCAGAAAACTGCTTTTAGCTTGTGCTACATGCTTCTCTTGGTAGAGGATTTTACCTGGTACCAAAAAAAGCAAAAAAAAAAAAAAAAAAGTAAATTTGAAAACAGATTGTTTTTAATGGTCAAAAATCCTCCTATTATGCACAGCTATATGTTTTTGTAGAATGTCAGGATTTACATAAGCAAACTGTTCTTCTTTCCTCAAAACCATTCCTCTCCCCGTATTCCAGATCTTGGTGTTACAATATATGAAATTTACTTTAAAATACTTCAGTAGACAGTGTGATTCAAATGTATGTTTGTTTAATGTACTTTCCAGGGCAGTAAGTTGTCCTGATAGAAACTCATCTCCTGGGTGGTCACCTAGAAGTTAATATTAGATCAGAAAGGCCATAACTCCAAAGTGCCTTTTATAGTGTTCTGGCTATGTTGATCTCTGATCCGATGTTACTGCATAATATAATGAATGCCAGAAATGAGCTTTCATTGGTGAAAGTAATGATATTTAACTTATGAGGATATTGTAATGACATTTCCCATTTTTGCACAGACCCAGAATAAAAACCTAGTAAATCCTGTGTCTTATACTCTTAGAGAGGGCACTGGAGAATTAACCCCTAGAGGACTCAGGTTACAGCTACTAGATCAGAGGATTTTGATGATTACTAGAAAGGTGACCACATCCTGCCTCTAAAATAATGTTTAACTTGCCTCAGGTAAACATTTCATACAAGTTGCAGTAAGTCACCTATGAGAGCAGAGAGATGGGTATCAATAAGATTACAAGACAAGTTGTATGCACTATTTTATGCCTGCTTAGAAAATGTCTAAGTGTGTGGCAGAATTTGGTCTAAGACCTGCTTTCACTATAACATTCTACCCTTATTGCATAATCAACAGCTAACCTTCATCATCTCAACATTTACAGACTACATTTATCTGTAAAGGTGCCTAAAGGGGGTGCTTCATCAAATTGGAATGGAATTAAACTAAGTATCAGTTACAGAAAGGGATCTGGAAATCCAAACAGATTTGGAGATTAAAAAAAAAAAAAAAGGAAAACATGGGTCAAAAAGGAAGTCTCAAGAGATAATTTAAAAATATTTTGAACTAAATGAAAATAAAAATTCAACTCATTAAAAATTTTTGTAATGCAGCATAAGCAATGCTTAAGGGAAATTTGTGGCATTAAATGCATATATAAGAAAAGAAGAAAAATCTAAAATCAGTCATCTAAACTTTCTTCTTAAGAAACTATAGAAGGAAGACAATTTAGACATAAAGCAAAGAGAAGAAATAACAAAAATAAAACAGACATCAATGATAGCAAAAATGGGAAATTAATAGGCAAACCAATAAAGCCAAATGCTGGTTCTTTGAAAAGAACAATAAAATTGATAAACTGCCAGTTAGACTAGCCAAGAAAAAAGGAGAAAAGACACAAATCACCACTACTAGACGTGAAAGAGGAATCATTACTACTGATATCCCATGGATATCAAAAGGTTAATAAAGGAATATTATGAATGATATTCTGTTCATAAATTTGATAACTTAGATGAGGTGGACTAATTCTTTAAAGAAACAAACTACCTAAGTCACACAAGGATAAATAAATAATGGGCTCATCTTTAAAGAAATTGAATCAATATAAAAACCTTCCAAAACAGAAAGCACCAGGCTCAGATGGTTTTAATAGTGAATTCTACCAAAAGTCAAGAAAGAAATGATATCAATTCTCTACAATCTCATCCAGAAAACAAAAGCAGAGGAAATTTTCCTGTTTTTTTCTGTGAGGACAGCATTACTGTAATACCAAAACCAGTTTTTAAGACATTATAAAAAGGAAAACTACAAATTACAGACCAATATTTTTCATGAACATAGTGCAAAAAATATTAGCAAGTCAACTCCAATAATGTATACAAAGAATTATACACCATAAACAAGTGGGATTTGTCCCAGGTATGCAATGCTGATTCAACATTAGAAAATGAAATAATGTAATCCACCACACTAATAAGCTAAAGAAAAACATCATGTGATAATATCAATTAATGCAAAAAAGCACTTGACAAAATCCAATGTTCGTTCATGGTTAAAACTCTCAGCAAATGAGGATTAGAGGGGGATTTCCTCAACCTGACAGAGAATATATACAAAAAATCCACAGGTAAAATCACACTTAATCTTGAGAAACAAGAGAATCAAGGGCTGTTGCCCTAAGATTAAGAACAAGATGAGTATGTCCCCTCTCACTACTTCCATTCAACATCACAGTGGAAGCCCTTTCTAGTGCAGTAAGACAAGAAAAGGAAATTAAAAATATACAGTTTGAGAAATAAAATCGTTTTATTTGCAGGTGACATAATTAATCTTTGTAGAAAACCCCAAAGACTTGACCAAAAAAAAAGTCTTCCTAGAACAAATAACCATTTTTAGCAAGGTTGAAAGATAATCAGTTAATATGGAAAAGTCAATTGTTTTTCTATATAACAGTAATAAAACTATTGGAATTTGAAATAAAAAACACATTGTCACTTATAATAGCTCCCAGAAAATGAAATACTAAGGTATTTGAAAATTTGAAAATTTGAAATTTTAAAAAATATGTAAACAATCTACATATAGAAAACTATAAATGTCTGATAAAAGAGTCAAAGAAGATATAAATAAATGAAGCAATATTCCATATTTGATATTGTTAAGATATCAATTCTTCCCAATTTGATATACAGACTCAAATTAATTTTAATCAAAATCCCAGCATCCTATTTTGTGGATATTGTCAAACTGATTCTAAAGTTTGTGTGGAAAGGCAAAAGAACCAAAATAGCAACACAATACTGAAGAGGAAGAACAAAGTTGGAAGACTTCAAGTTATAGAACCGCAAGAATTACTATGAAGCTATGGTAATCATGACAACATAGTAGTTGGGCAAAGACAGACACATGGGTCAATGTAACAGAGTAGAGAGCCCAGAAATAACGCATAAAAATAGCCAACTGATCTTTCACAAAGGAGCTAAGGGAATTCAATGGATAAAGGATAGTCCTTTCAACAAACAGTGCTGGAAAACTTTGACATTCATATGCAAAAAAAAAAAAAAAAAATGAACCTAGACCCAACCCATATACGATTCATAGAAGTCAACTCAAAAAGGATCCTAGACCTACATGTAAAACTTCTTGAAGAAAACAGGAAAAAAATCTAGGTGACATTGGGTTTGGCAATAAGGTTTTAGACACAATACTAAAAATATAATCCATGAAAGAAAAAAATAGTGAGATTTTGTTAAAATTAAAAACTTCTGCACTGTGAAAGACATTGTTTAAGAGTGAAAAGCCACAGACAGAAAGAGAAGATTTGGAAAACACAAGTCTATCAAAGGACTGGTATCAAAATATACAAAGAACTCTTAAAATTCAGTAATAAGAAAACAAACAACCGACTTAAAAAATGGACAAAACATCTCAACAGACAGCTGATATACACCTGCATAACTATATACACCTAGAAGATATACACGTGGCAAACAGCATATGAAAAGGTGCTTAGCATCATTTATTAGGGAATTGCAGATTAAAACAACCGGGAGATAATACTACCTATCTATTAGAATGGTTAAAACTCCACGCAGTACTGCATGGAGCACTGGGTGTTATACGCAAACAATGAATCATGGATCACTACATCAAAAACTAATGATGTAATGTATGGTGATTAACATAACATAATAATAATTTTAAAAAACTAAAAAAAAAAGAACGGTTAAAACTCAAAAATATAATATCAAATGCTGAGGATGAGGAGCAACAGAAACTCTCATTCATTACTGGTGGGAATGCACAATAGTACAGCCACTTGGGAAGACAGTTTGTCAGTTTCTTACAGAACTAAACATAGTCTTACCATATGTTCCAGACATCACATTCCTAGATATTTATCCAACTAATTTGAAAACTCAGATCCACACAAAACCTATACATGGATATTTATAGCACTTTTATTCATAACTCAAACAACTGGAAGCAACTAAGATATCCTCAATAGGTGAATGTACAAACAATCTGTGGTGTATGCATGGAATATGTGTGATAAAAATCTATGATAAAAATAAATGAGCTATCATGCCACCAAAAACATATGGACAAATCTTAAGTGCATATTGGTAAGTGAAAGAAACCAGTCTGAAAAGGCCACATACTGTATGATTCAAACTGTTTTGAATACTTGACATTTTGGGAAAAAGTAAAATTATAGAGATGGTAAAAGATCAGTGGTTGCCAAGAATTCAAATAAGGGGTGGAGAGATGAATAGGCGAAGCACTGGAGACTTTTAGGGCAGTGGAATTATTCTGTATGATATTGTAATGGTAGATACATGACACTATGCACTTGTCAAAATGCACAGAATTTTATAGCACAAAGAGTGAATCTTAATGTATGTAAATTAAAAAAAAAAAAACAGCATTTAGGAGTTTGGGAGATCCCAGGAAAGAATGTAGACTGTGACAAGAGAATATAATTATATTAAAATATATGAAACAACCTCCCTGACGGGGGTGGTGGGGGAAATGTGTTAACCTAAATAACTTTGGTAATGGAATTGCTTATAAGCATTGTATCCCACAAGGTTACAGTTTTAACAAATCTGATACAGCTATACATATATATTGGAATTGAACAATCAAATAAATAGATGGCAGATGGTATGAGCTAGGTTTCTCATTATTGGAGTGGGAATTTACAGATAAGCAAGGGGAAGAGGCTAGAATGATCCATATACTAATAGGTTAGAATTGGAGAGAGCCATATGAACTCAGTTTAATTTAATATAGTTACTGATGGTAACATATAGTAATATTTATAGAATATATATATATAGAAATCTATATATTTCTATTTCTATATCTATATAGAAAAAATATATATATGGGTTAGTATACATACATACATATCTTGGCTCTGTCAACTGAGGATCTAAAATAAATGATGCCCCAGTAACAATGAGCATGCTTAGTACCTAGATCATGATTTTTAATACCATTCTCTTGTAAAAGGAACTAAGTCTCTTTAGTAAAATGACTGGTTCTAGGACTGTGGGCAGAAAATATAGAAGATGAGTCTGGAGCATCTTGTAGTGCCAGAAAATAAGGAAATGCTCAAAAAACAAACAGCAGTAAAACACACGCACACACACACACACATTGATGAGGTATGTCAAAAGGACACAAGAGCCAACTGAAAAAGCTCCCAAATGGCTAAAGCTGGAACAATTCAAGCAAAAATGAAAAATAAAAATAAAAAAGAAGTACTGAATTATAGCCAAAGCATAAAATCTATGAGTCCATGCTGATAGAAATAAATAACTGAATGACTCAGTAAATGGGGGGAGAGGGAAAAAGAAAATCACCATTCAGAGGAATTCCCAATAATTTATGTAGATACTCCACCCTAAGGAAAGGAGGAGCATAACTCCTAACTCCTTCAATGTGGGCTGTGCATAGAAACTTTCTTCCAAAGAGCAAAGCACGGAAAGGAAGAAAAAAAAAAAGGTAACTTTACAGCGGTGAAACTTGACAAACCTTACTCAGCCTGGTGATCAAGATCAACATAAGCAGTCATAAAGCTTATGAGAGTATGTGCCCTTGATATGATGTGATGAAAATGACACTTCATCTCTGTGGTCTTCCTTTCCAGACCTATAGGCCCAGTTTAACCATGAGAAAAACATCAGACAAATTCCAATAGAGGGGCATTCTATTTAACCAGTCTTCCTCAAAATTATCAAGGTCATCAGAGACAAGGAAAGGTCTGAGGAAATTCCACAACCAAGACGAGCCTAAGAAGACATGACAGCTAAATGTAATGTGGTTTCCTGGATCAGAAAAGGGACATTAGATTAAAAACTAAGGAAATCTGAATAACCCATGGATGTTAGTTAATAATAACATACTAATATTGGTTCATTAATTGTAACAAATACATAATACTAATGTAACATGTTAATAATAGAAAAAACTGTGTACAGGAGGGTATATGGGAACCCTGTAGTTTCTGCTCAATTTTTCTGTAAATCTAAAACTGCTCTACAAAATAAAGTCTATTAAGAAAAAAATGTGATATAGACACACACATATATACACACAATGGAATATTATTCAGCCATAAAAAAAGAAGGAACTGCTACTACTTGCAACAACATGTATGAAACTTGAGGGCATTATGCTAAGTGAAGTAAGTCAGACAGAGAAAGACAAATACATTATGATCTCACTTAGATGTGGAATCTCAAAAAGCCAAACTCATTGAAACAAAGGATCTATTGGTGGTTCTCAGGCATGGGAACATGGACAAGGGTGGTCAAAGGATACAAACCTACTGGTTATAAGATGCAGTCCTGAGGATGTAATACACAGCATGATGACAGTAGTTAACAATACTGTACTGTGTATTTGAATGTTGCTAAGAGAATAGATTTTAGAAGTTTGTAACCACTAAAGAAAAACTGTAACTACACAAGCTGATGGATGTATTAACTAATCTTATTGTGTTAATCATTTTCCAATATATACATATATAAAATCACTACACTGCACAACTTAAATTTACACAATGTTATATGTCAATTATATCTCAATAAAGCTGAAAAAAATTTTAAATAAATAGAAAGTAAAGCTTCCAGCAGCTTAAAGGTAATAGAATCATGTTTCCATGGATATAGTTCACTGAGACCAAACATTTATCCTGCTAGTCATTTAGCTCAGATAAAAAATAAACACTTATTTAATAAAATATATTGCTCACATTATTATAATTTGTAATTATATGTCATCTTCTATGCAAGAGCTCAAAGGGCTTTACAATTAAAAACTACCTGCGGGGCACCTGGGTGGCTCAGTCTGTTAAGCAGCCGACTCTTGATTTTGGTTCATAATCTCAGGGTCGTAAGATCAAGCCCCGCGTGGGGCTCCGCACTCAGCGTGGAATCTGCTTAGGATTCTCTCTCCCTCTCTCTGCCTCTTCTGCTTGTGCTCTCTCTAAAATAAATAAATAAATCTTTTTATTTTTTTTCCCTTGTATCTTTTTTTTTTAATTTTTTAAATTTTATTATGTTATGTTAGTCACCATACAATACATCATTAGTTTTTGATGTGGTGATCCACAATCCACTGTTTTCGTATAACACCCAGTGCTCCATGCACTACGTGCCCTCCTTAATACCCATCATGGGGCTAACCAATCCCCCCTCCCCTATCCCCCCAAAACCCTGTTTGTTTCTCGGAGTCCATAGTCTCTCATGGTTCATCTCTCCCTCCGATTCCCCCGCCTTCATTTTTCCCTTCCTTCTCCTAATGTCCTCCATGTTATTCCTTATGTTCCACAAATAAGTGAAACCATATGATAATTGACTTTCTCTGCTTGACTTATTTCACTTAGCATAATCTCGTCCAGTACCATTCATGTTGATGTAAAAGTTGGGTATTCATCCTTTCTGATGGCTGAGTAATATTCCATTGTATATATGGACCACATCTTCTTTATCCATTCATCTGTTGAAGGGCATCTCGGCTCTTCCCACAGTTTGGCTATTGCGGACATTGCTGCTATGAACATTGGGGTGCATATGGCCCTTCTTTTCACTACATCTGTGTCTTTGGGATAAATATCCAGGAGTGCAATTGCTGGGTCATAGGGTAGCTCTATTTTTAATTTTTTGAGGAACCTCCACACTGTTTTCCAAAGTGGCTGTACCAACTTGCATTCCCACCAACAGTGTAAGAGGGTTCCCCTTTCTCCACCACCTCTCCAACATTCGTTGTTTCTTTCCCTGTCCATTTTTGCCATTCTAACTGGTGTAAGGTGGTATCTCAATGTGGCTTTGATTTGAATTTCCCTGATGGCTAATGATGATGAACATTTTTTCATGTGTCTGTTAGCCATTTGTATGTCTTCTTCAGAGAAGTGTCTGTTCATCTCTTCTGCCCACTTTTTGACTTATTTGTTTTTTGGGTGTTCAGTTTGAGAAGTTCTTTATAGATCTTGGATACCAATCCTTTATCTGTAGTGTCATTTGCAAATATCTTCTCCCATTCTGAGGGTTGCCTCTTTGTTTTGTTGACTGTTTCCTTTGCTGTGCAGAAGCTTTTTATCTTGATGAAGTCCCAAAAGTTCATTTTTGCTTTTGTTTCACTAGCTTTTGGAGGTGTATCTTGAAAGAAGTTGCTGTGGCCGATGTCAAAGAGGTTACTGCCTATGTTCTCCTCTAGGATTTTGATGGATTCCCGTCTCACATTGAAGTCTTTCATCCATTTTGAGTTTATCTTTGTGTATGGTGTTAGAGAATGGTCGAGTTTCATTCTTCTGCATGTGGCTGTCCAATTTTCCCAGCACCATTTATTGAAGAGACTGTCTTTTTTTCCATTGCATGCTTTTTCCTGTTTTGTCGAAGATTATTTGACCATAGATTTGAGGGTCCATATGTGGGTTCTCTATTCTGTTCCATTGGTCTATATGTCTGTTTTTGTGCCAGTACCATGCTGTCTTGGTGATCACAGCTTTGTAATATAGCTTGAAATCGGGCAACGTGATGCCCCCAGCTTTTTTTTTTTTCTTTTTCAACATGTCCTTGGCGATTCGGGGCCTTTTCTGATTCCATACAAATTTTAGGATTGTTTGTTCCACCACTTTGAAAAATGTCATTGGAATTTTGATCGGGATGGCACTGAAGGTATAGATTGCTCTGGGTAGCATAGACATTTTAACAATGTTTATTCTTCCAATCCATGAGCATGGAATATTTTTCAAATTGGCAAAGAAGAAGTCAAACTCTCTCTTTTTGCAGACGACATGATACTTTATGTGGAAAACCCAAAAGACTCCACCCCCAAATTACTAGAACTCATACAGCAATTCAGTAATGTGGCAGGATACAAAATCAATGCACAGAAATCAGTTGCTTTCTTATACACTAACAATGCAACTGTAGAAAGAGAAATTAGAGAAACGATTCCATTTACAATAGCACCAAAAAACCATAAGATACCTCGGAAGAAACCTAACCAAAGAGGTAAAGGATCTATACTCTAGGAACTACAGAGCACTCATGAAAGAAATTGAAGAAGACATAAATAAATCTTTTTAAAACACCTACTTGCAATCTCTAAGAGTATAGTTAAATGTTATATTCCATTGATAAGTAAACTAATAATACAAGATAAGTTAAAAGTAAACATGCTCAGCTCACTCCATGTGCAACACAAATTAGGGCTCACTCTGATATCAGTCATCATGACGAACACCGAACCTTTCAGAAATAGTAAATGGCCCTGACCACTTCCATTTCCTGAGGCTTCTGGATATTAAGAAATAAAGATAGACCAAAAGAGAACTACTCAAAATTGTGTGGTCCAAAAAATTTGTCTTCTAGTTCTTAAACAAAATGCTTCAAATAGAAAAATATACATATTCAGTACATACTGTAATATAAATGTCCTGTTTATCAGATAATGATGGAATTTCTAGTAATTTGTAGTGAACCACCATATAACCGTGAAGCTACCCTTCTCACTTTTATTCTCTGACCATATATAATAATTGTCCTTAACACTCACTGAACACTGACTATGTTCCACCTATTAAAACCTTCCCAATAACTGTGAGCTAGATATTACTATAATCTTCATTTTACAGGTAAGGAAATTAAGGCGTGGAGAGAGGACAATGTCCTCAAGGTGTCACAGCTGGCAAGGGTGGACCTGGGATCTGAACCTGGTGGTCTGTGTGTATAACCTCACAGTCCACAGACCTCCACCTCTATAGAGGTGGGTAAAATCATCTGGGAAGAACGAGAAAGGGTCTAAAATTAGGGTTTTGGTGCATGTAGATCCCAACCCTCCTAACAGCACAGTCCCTGGAGAGTAGTCACATCCAGTGGGACCACCTTAAGGAGTGGAGGCACCAGCCTGCGTCTGTCTCCAGGGAAAATGCTGTTGGAATTTGCTCTCTGTGGCCACATGAATAATTCCCAACTCTGACCCAGTGCTGCAGCTGGTGTGAGCTGTTTCTCTCTACCTGGCAGCTCCAGGAGACCTGTAAATTCAATTCAAGACCTCTTGTGGTGGAGAGAAGAGGACACACAGCCCTCCGGAGAGATGCAATCAGAAAGGATGATCTGGTGGGAGTTATGCAAATACTGCTCCTCCACGGTGACTGTGCCGGGGAGCCAAACATCGAATCCCTTTCCTGGGGAGAGAATCAGGCATCGCCTTTCCTGAGCCTCCTGCCTCAGGTTACTGTCACAGTCTGCCCTCGCTTTCAACCAGCCATTTACAAATGCTGCTTCCCAATTACCACACTGTTTATTAAGAAGCTTCATTAAACTCTAAAACAGAGCTAAAAGAGAGTTGGGCCTTATATAGGAAGAAACAGAGTATTCCAGTAGCTCTTATTTAGGGAGAACATTCTTTTCTTTCTTTTTTTTTTTTTAAGATTTTATTTATTTGAGAGAGAGAGAGAGAGCACGAGGCAAGCAGGAGGGGGAGGGGAGGGGCAGAGGGAGAGGGAGTAGCCTACTCTCCCGCCGCCAAGCAGGGAGCCCAATGCAATGTGGGGCTTGATCCCAGGACCCCAGGATCATGACCTGAAACGAAGGCAAGTAGCTTAACCGACTGAGCCACCCAGGCGCCCAAATAACATGATTTTCTATATTAAAAAATAAGCAAATACAAGAAAATCCCAGCAGTTTAACTCACCTAGTAAAACCACCTACCTGTCTCCATTGTTAATGTGACTTTTACTTTCATTTAGCTGTGAGAGGCACAGGTGCCATATTGCTTCTTCTTCGTTATGTGATGTTAGACAATTTACTTACCTGATTTGTGCCCTGGTTTCCTCATCTACAGAAATGGATTAATAATACATACCTCACAGAATTATTGTGAAGATTAATAAGTTTATATAAGCAATTAGTGTGGCCACTCTGATTATTACCCATGTGGAATTGAAATCAAGCAATTTACTCAGGACAGATTATTCAAGTGAATTTCTAACTATATGTATATTGCTCAGGCCAGTTCTTTTTGTCCCTCCTTTTCATCTATGCCCTTTGTACTGCTGATGCCTAATTCTACATTTCCAAAACGTCTCTCCTGAATTTTAGATTTGAATACATAAATATCTGCCAAATATATACACGTGGACCCCCAAACCACTTTATATTTAGCATATTTAAAACTTTCCCATAGACCTTCCTATTATATTAATAATTTAATTTAAAAATATTTTTTTAATAAAGAGTGTGGAGTGTGTTTAAGTTTTAAACAGTTGTACAAACTAATTCTAATCTACTTCCTAGGGGGGTTTAATTAGTATTTGACTAATCAGAAATCAAGCTCCAAGGAAGGTTACTAAACATTTGAATTATCATTATCAAAATCTAAGACCCTAGAGTATGTAATTAGCCTAAGGGATATTAGAACCTTTTTAGAATTTTTTTTTTTTTAAAGATTCCATTTATTTATTTGACAGAGAGACAGTGAGAGTGTGAACACAAGCAGGGGGAGTGGGAGAGGGAGAAGCAGGCTTCCCACCAAGCAGGGAGCCCGATGCGGGGCTCGATCCTGGGACTCCGGGACCATGACTGAGCCGAAGGCAGATGCTTAACGACTGAGCCACTCAGGCGCCCCTACAATTTTTTTAATTACTAAAGAAATGAATGTGTTCAAGAAAGATGACTGGCTAGAAATGTTCCACAGTCTCCACTACCCTTTCACAAACATGAAATAAGAGCCCAGCAAGAGCTTGAGGTGAATGCCAATGGTTTTGCATTCCCCCAGTCCACAAACCACTTTGTAACCTAACCAGTCTAGACGGTTGGCTGATCCTTCTCTCAGAAAGTCCCAGAATCTTTCCCCTGAGCCTTTTCTACAAGGTGCTGGTTGGGTGCCTGGTACAGAGTATGACATTGTTTTTGTGCCTTCTTGCTAATCGTGTTTGGGCTTTGGGCCTGAGCAGAACTTGGCCTAAGTCTTGCTTTCAGGATAACATGCCATCTATTAGCAATGTTATGGGAAAGAGAAAGCACAGACCACACCCACCTCGGCTCCATCAGAGGCTACCATGTTTACCAAACAATCTCGCATCTTCTGACCTGTCAAAGTGGCTTTAGAACAGTTTACATCAATTTCCTATTTGATGGCTGGCCCTATAGTTCACCTGCTCAAGTCATAAATGTAGGAGTGATTCTAGATTATTTGCTTTCCTTGAGCTCACTCATCCAATCAGTCCACATACTTACAGTCTCTCCAGCACATTTCTTCAACTACATCCTGTTAACTGTACCCTAGTCCAGACCCTCACTCTTATTCTTGGAACTCTAGAAGCACTTTCCAACTTCCCTTCCCCCTTATCTCGCCATACCTTCTAACACATCCACATTGTAGTCACACACATACTGTATTCACACATGTAACCTTATTCCACTGCCTAAAAGCTTTCAAAGGTTTGCATTATCAACATGATGAATAAAGTCTAAATACTTTGCTTAAATCCATCATTTTATCTTCTGCTTTGTAGAGTATCTGTCCTGGTCAGATCTTACTCTTACCTTGTAGACTTGGAGAACCCCATGGTAATTTGTTGTCATTCATCTCTGTATCATCAACACCCAGAAAATGGAGGATGTTCAGTGCACATTTGCTGGAAGAAGGAGAATCACAGGAGTTGTTTGAACAACTATTTAAAATGAAATGGAATATAATAGCTGACACTTTTTGAGTAATTACTATGTGCCAGAGACTATTCATAAGCATTTCACATAAATTAATTCATTCAATTCTCATAAGAACAATATAAGGTAGTATTATAATTATTCCATTTTTACCAATGTGAACACTGAAGCACAGAGAGGTTAAATAACTAGCCCAAAACCACACAGCTTATAATGCACAGAACCAGGACTCAGACTGTAGCAGTCAGGCCCCGGAGGCACTGTATCTAACCATTACACTCTGCAGTCTCTTGCAGTCTGTGAGATGGATGGAATTGTTAGTTAACAGAATTTTGAGTCAGATACTTTACAATTCTGTACCTCATGTTCATCTGTAAAATGAAGGTAATTGTGCCTGGCTCATAGAGCCACTGTGAGGACTAAATGAGATAATCCTATGAAGCCTTTATTCTGTGCTTTGCAGGTTGTGCTATGATTTCCTACTTCTCTCCTCATCCTCTCCCCTTGATTACTCTACTCCAGTCACTGCCCCCCTTGCTTTTCCTCAAATGCATCTCACTTTACTTGAGTGCCTTAGGACATAGGCATATGCTCTTCCCTCTGGAATGTTCTTCTTCCAGATTCCCACATGGTCAGCTCTCTCTTTACCTGCAAGTTTTTGCTCAGATGCCACTTTCTCAGTAAGCTCAAACCCGAGTGTCCTCTTTTAAATGACTGCTCTCACTTTCTACAATCCTGATTATTCTTTTCCTTCTCTACTTTGTTCCTCTTTCCATATCACCTAGCATATTCTAGCATACTATACAGTTTACTTATTTACTGTGTGTTGTTTATTGTCTGTCCTCCCTAGCTGGACTATAAATTCCCTAAGGGCAGGGATTTTTATCTGGTTTATGCAGAGATTTAGCCAAACTGCCTAGAAAAGTGACTAGCTTGGAGAGGCACTCAATCAATATTTGTTGAATAAATGAAACTTCTTTTCCTTCCCCTCTTTTCATATATGTTAGCCCCATCTCATCCTCCAAACTCAGTTTATGCTTCATTTTCTCAAGAAAACCTTCTCTGGCAAACTCATTCCACCCCTAATCCAAAACTATGGTCCCCTTGTACATTTTCTCCCTGTCACTAAGTACAAATTTATCAATGTTTATGTTTGTAAGTACTTGATTAATGTGTGTTTTTCCAGCAGAAGATAATGTATGTGAAGATGGGAACTGCTTTGCTTACTATTTTACCCGTAGGCCAAACACACATGATAGACCTTGAATGTGAATTGACAGTGAATGACTAGATACAGGAATAAATACCCCCTTCATTTCAGTCTGCAAGAAATGGGTAAGTGCTACATGAACTCCTCATATGGATACATTATTGTCACATGCCACTTTAATATACCTCACAGGTTTGCCTACTTATAATGGTTAATTTTACGTGTCAACTCAACTGGGCCACTGGGCGTCCAGATATTTGGTCAAACACTGCTCTGGGTATTTCTGGGAGAGTATCTTTGGATGAGATTAACGTTTAAATTGGTAAGCTGAGTAAAGCAGATTGCACTCCCTAATGTTGGGGGGCCTCATTCAGACCACTGAAGGCCGAAATAGAACAAACAGACTAACCATCCCACAAGTAAGAAAGAATTCCTCTTGCCTGACTGACTTTAAGCTGGGCCATTGTTTTTTTTCTGCTTTCAGACTGAACTGGAGCATTGGCTCTTCCTGGGTCTCAAGCCTGCTGGCCTTAGAACTGGAATGATAGCATTAGCTCTCCTGGTTCTCAGGCCTTTGGAAGACTATTACCACACTGTCAGTTCTACTGGGTCTCCAGGTTGTTGACTGCAGATCTTGGGACCTGTCAGCCTCCATAATACTGTGAGCCAATTTCTTACACTAAATCTCTTTTTCGTTCTGTTTCTCTGAGGAACCCTGACTAATACAACTATTTTATTTGGCTTGATACTCACCACAATCTTGGAGTACAAGTAGGACAGATGGTTTTATGTGAAATCACACATCTTCAATATGGCCAAACCAGAAATAGAACCCAAGTCTTCTGACTCTACAAAGTCCTGTTTTAGTGCGTTTTTGGTTTCAGGGTAACATACTACCTGCTAGCAAGATTCTTGGATGGACATTATAAAGGCCTTCTCCTTTTCAAATGTGCTTCTGCCTCAATATTTCCGTACAGTCAGATTCCAGAGACCTCCCAAACCACATCTATCAATTAAAAATGTATGTATATATGTATATAATTTGAATTTTGTGATACATAAAAATGCAAAATATTATTTCAATAGTCACTGCAGGAATGAGTGAGAAAAAGTAGTAATATATGTGTGACTGTATAGGTTAAATTTAACACTGAAAATGTGAAATGTATAGCAGATTTTAAAAGCAAATCTGTTAAACTCTCTCAATCACCTGTCAGACCACAAAAATGTCACCCCAGATAGCTGGTGAAACACTATTTATGGGAATGTCTGTGAGTGTTTCTAGAAGAGATTAGCATTTGGATTGGTAGACTTCTTTACAAAGATCACCTTAAACAATGTGGGTGGGCATTGCCCAGTCCATTAAGAGTCTGACTAGAACAAAAAGGTGAAGAAGGGTGAACTTTCCTTGTCTGAGCTTGGGTATCCATCTCCTCCTACCCTTAGTCATTGGCACTTGTACCTTTAGAGTTGGCAGGACTTATACCACCAGCTTTCCTGGGCTTCCAGCTTGTAGACAGCAAGTCATGAGACTTCTTGGCCTCCATAATCATAAGAGCCAATTCCTATAATAAACAAACAAACAAAAAATAAATCCTGTTTGTTCTGTTTCTCTGGAGAACCTTGACTTATATACTTAATCAATGTGCTCCCAAGAAAAAGCCACTTCTTTTGCTCCTATGGAAAAATACAATTCTCTTATATGAGTTATCATATACTATTGCAATGACTTCTTTACATGACCTTCTCTCCCCTAAACTGAGGGTTTGGTTTTGTTTTGTCTTGTTTTTTTTTTGAAGGCAGGGACAATCTCAAGCCCTGAATACAGTACCCACCAAATTCTAGTTGTTCTTTAGTCTCATGTACATCCACCAAATGCCCTGCCCTCCCTCTCCCCACCAAAGCACTATGCTTTCCTTTTCAAGGAGCATTCAGAGAAAATTAAAAAAAGAAGATATTCATCAGCCTGAACATTTTCTGACATCAAACTGACACCATTTTAACCAAAAATAACTAGATATTTGTCACTTTTTCTTGTTTCCTTGATGATGTTGAGGTGAAAGGGGCACAGTTCCTTAGACCTTGCCCCAGATAGCTGACAGGAGGAAATTGCCTACCAATCCACAACCACCCAAGTTTATGCTAAAAACTTCCACTTGTGCCGTTCAGGAAGAGAAGGTTTCTGATGAATTTCTGCTGCCCAATTCATACACAGAGAAATAAAGAACAGTTTATTTATAAAGAAATTTTTATTTATATAAATAAATAAATAAATAAATAAATAATTATTTATAAAGAAATAATTACAGCCAGTGTAATTAGCAAGCAGATCTTCCAGCAACAGGATTTACACCTGGACATAAACATGTTCATTGAGGTTAGGATGAAGATTTGCTAAGGCAAACGCTTTTTGAAAAATTGTAAAGCTAATGATCTTGCACTGACAGCATAACCTTGAGCTTATTGCCAAATAGAATGCCAAGTGTAAACACTTAATGGAAGAAAACAGGCGATGATAATGGTCCTTCTTGTGACCCCCATACCAGTGACTCTTTGAGTGCTTTAGAGGTCAGTAGAAACACTTTCTTATTTGCTGCTAATTTTTTATGCAGTTTTATGTATTTTATGATCTGACTTGATACGGATGAGAAGCACTTCATCAGTCAGTGCAAGATGCAATAATTGCTTCTCATCCTCCAATTTCTTATCCCCAGAAGTGGAAATAATCATCCCTTTGCTGCAATAGGGGCCAGTCAGTTATTATTTTGAAATATTGATGAGGGCCATAGGTAAAAATCATTAAGCCTTATTCTATGGATTAGGGACATTTATGGAATCTATCATGTATGAGGGTGGGGAACTAAAGCCATGTGAAGGTAGATGAACACATAATATACTACCCATCATCTGAGGTCCCAGTAACCAAACTTCTCTGTTAACTGGAAGAATGGCACTGTGAAAGAAACACAGGTTATAGAAAGGACTTGAGAATGAATTCTGTTCTCCAACCTCAAATAGACTAACCACTCTGAACTCCCATTTGCCTTATCTCAAAAAAAGGTGGATAATAATTTAGGGATTATAGGATTGTTATGAGCATAAAATGAATATATGTGAAACTGATTTGTACAGTGCCTGGAACAAAGAGGTCAATAAATGTTATGGAGTAAATGGGAAATAAGTAGCATCTATCCATGCTTTCAATTAAACAATATCCATATTATAATATTTTTCTTTCTTTCCTCTTTGCTTCCCCAACATCCAATTCCTTCCCCACATTGGGGGAACTCCCCATTTGCATATATGTGATGAAGTGCCCACTTTAATTATTACAGAAGCCAAAATGGGGAGATAAACTCTCTACTTACTTCCAGAAAATGAGTAACAGGCATATCGTTACATATTTCACTTATTTATCATATTTATTGTTACTGTCTGCATTTTCCCCAATACCATAAGCTTCATAAGGGAAAGCATTTTTATATTTTTTCATTAGTATATCCCCAGAACACTACTTATGATGCAAAAAGATGATTAATAAATGTATGCTAAATGAATTTGACATTGCTATTCAAAACATTGAGTCATGAACAAATAATGCAAAAATTAAGGAAGACTTAAAATTCACTCTAGCTGGTAGACAATAGCAATCCAGTGAAGGCACTCAGCAGAGATAATGTCAGCAGAGCCACTGAGCACTAGCAGAAGAAGCATCATGCCAGAATCTTCTGGACTTTTAGCCTCCAGAGCCCTCTTGGTTCCTGCCTGCTTTCCAAGAATACTTTTGCAGACTCCCCCCTAATCTTGTGAGCTACTCAATAGCCTTTCTATAAATTCATTTATTGCTTAAAACAGGTCTGAATTCAGCTATCACATAGACATCACTATTGAATACCTGTGAACAATGCCTAGAATCAGAGATAATTCTTCACTTTAACAAGGTGACATTGGAGAAGACAAACATTTTTTTAGACCATAAAAAGCACTAAGGAAAAAATTATTTAAACATCTACTTTTTATTTTTTTTTTTTTTTTTTTTTTAGAAGAGAATGAGAGACAGAGAGCATGAGAGGGAGGAGGGTCAGAGGGAGAAGCAGACTCCCCGCTGAGCAGGGAGCCCGATGCGGGACTCGATCCCGGGACTCCAGGATCATGACCTGAGCCGAAGGCAGCCGCTTAACCAACTGAGCCACCCAGGCGCCCCTAAACATCTACTTTTTAAAATATAATTTTAACAAAATGAAAAACCAAGCTATGATGGGAGAAAATACTTGCAATTTCTAACAAATTATTTCTATCCAGAATATATAAACATGTATCAAAATAAATGCACATAAATATAATGAATATATGAAAGACTCTTACAACTCGATGATAAAGAAACAAGCAAGCCATTTTTTTTAAATGAGCAAAAGACTTGAACAGCACTTTGCAAAAGAAAATAAAAGAATAGCAATAAGTACATGAAAAGATACTCACCATTAGTCATCAGGGAAATGCAAAATAAACTCTTATATGTTGCTGGTGAGAGTATAAATTATACAACCACTTTCAAAAATGTTATCAATTTTTACAAAGATAAACAGTACTTATTATAAAACCCACCTCTTCTCTTAGATATTTACACACTATAAGTAAAAGCATATGTCTGCAAAATAATACACATAAATGTTCACTGCAGCTATATTCAAAGTAGCCCAAACTGGAAACAACCAAATTATCTATCAATGGGAGAATGGATAAACAAATTGTAGTATATTTCATCAAATAATAAATAAAAAAGCAATTAAAAAGAAGAAACTACTGATACACGAAACATGGATGAATTTCCAACATTTTGCTGAGTCAAGTAAATCAAACTCAAGAATTTGTACTATATTTATTCTAGCCTAGAATTGGCAAAATAAGCTCTAGGGATGGAGGCCAGATTAGTCATTGCCTGATGCGGAAATTGGTGGGGCGAGGGGGACTGACTGCAAAGGGCACAGCAGAAATCTCCATGATGATGGAAATAGTCTCTATCTTGATTGGATTAGTGGTGAGATGGGGTATACATTTGTCAAACTCCTCACACTGCAAGCTTATAGTGCATGTATTTTATGAAATGTAAATTATACCTCAATAAGGAACAGATGATTGATAATTTGAATACACAAAGCATGAGCTGCCATAACAATGATAGAAAGTTAAACAGAAATAAAGGAAGGGAAAATTATTTGCACTTGGAGAAGTTAAAAAAAGCCTCATGGAAGACATAGGGTTTGAGTGGAGGTTTGGGGTCTGGATGGCATTTCAACAGAGGAAGATAGAGGAAGGAGCACAGAGTATATACAGCTGGTGGCAAAGAATGAGATGTGGCTGGAGTGCATGTTGCATTCATTCATTAATTTAGCATTTTTTGAATTATTCTGATGGTCTGCTAGAACTAGACACTACCTTCGTACACAAAATAAAGTCTCTACTTTTATCAAGCTTACACTTTAATATGGAGAGACATATGAAAAACAAATATATTTATTATATGTCAGTTGTGCAATATAAAGCTGGGTAAAGTGGAGAGCGAGTCCAGGAATGGGGGATGGGATAGCTCTGTCAGATAAGATAATCAGCAAAGGTCTCTCTGAAAGGGTGACATTTGAGCAGAATCATGAATAAAGAGCACTGTAGATATCTGGAGAAATCACATTGTAGTATATTTCATCAAATAATAAATAAAAAAGCAATTAAAAAGAAGAAACTACTGATACACGAAAGAACAGTTAATGCAAAGGCCTTAACCACCGAGCCTGACTGGTTGTTGGTTCATAACCCTCTCAGGAACTTTCCTGGTATAATCTAAAATGAGCCCTCTGACATGGAGGGGAGGGAGGGACCTAAGAAAGAGACAGGTCACTCCAGGTTGGTAGGTGGAAGTTTTAATAAGCAAAGGTAACTTACATACGAGGCTTATCTTCGGTGGCAACAAGGCAAGTGAATCCCCTCACCCACCTGCCACATCTTAAAAGTTTATAAAGAGGCCTTAACTGTGAGGGTGTTTTCAATACGATATCACTATCTCAAGGCTATGTCCTCGAAGCAGAATCTGGGAGCAGGAAAGGAAAGCAAGAACCCACATTCCAAGGACAGGGGAGGAAGTGGGGAGACTGGGTCCAGCTCATGGATCAATTGGCTGTCACATCTTTTCAATGACCTCCCACAACACTGGCATATTTGAGAGCCTGCCAGGAGCAAGGAAAGATGAGATGGAGTGGCTCCAGTGCAGCAACAAGAGGGAGCATGCCAAGAAATCTGGAAAATAATAGCGATTATAGGGGAGGGGCAGAATTATAGGGCTTCTCATTAGTGCATAATACGAACCAGCTGGGGATCTCATTGAACTTTAATTTTTGACTCAATAGGTCTGGGGATAGGGCCTGAGATTTTGCATTTCTTACAAGCTCACAGGTAATACAATGCTTGCTGGTCCACAGATCACTTTTTAAGTAGCGTGTAGGACATCAGAGAATACTTCAAGAAGTAGCATCATCTGCTGGCTGTATCTAGGGGATCAAAGGCAGAGCCAAGGAAAACAGAAGGCTATTGAAATACATTCAAGAGATCATGATGATTTGGACTAGGATGGCTATGGAGGAGGTTACCAGAATGACTGAATTTTTTATATATCTTAAAAATGAAGCCGAAAGGACTTTTGCGACAAACTAAATTTGTCGTGTGGGAGTAAGAGAGAGGTCAAAGAAGACTCCAAGGATTTGGTCCTAGCACATGAAGTATTATATGAATCTATAGTTCAGGGAAAAGGGCCGAAGTTGAGATATAAATTCAGAGGCAGCAAGGATAGAACTGACACTTCATGCCACAAGAGGAGGTGAGGTAACGGAGTGTAGAGAGATATTCTAGCCCTGAGCAGGATGTACTCTGAAATTTAGAAGTCAGGAGATAAAATAGAACAAATAAAGAAGACAGTGATGTGACCAGTGAGGATGAGAGTCAAGAGTGGCATTCCAGAAGCCAAATCATGATAGTTTTTCAAGGAAAAAGCGTTGTTTGTGGAATCTACCAAGTGGTTGAGTAAGGTGGAGACTGAGAATGGTCCCTGGATTTAGCAAGGTAGGGGCCACAGGTGACCTTGACAAGAGTTTTTTTCCTGGAATGAATATGAAAGCATGATTAAAGTGAGTTTTAAAATGAATGAGAGAAGAAGAAGTGGAAATAGTGAGTTTCCTATAGAAACTCCACTCTTTAGTGGAGCTCTGGTATAAGGGAGAACAGAAAAATAAAACATGGCTGGAATGGAAAGGAGGGTCACAGGAAGAACTTTTTATGGTGGGAATTACTATTGCATGCTATATGTCAATAGGAATAATTTAGCAGAGAGAAAGATAATGGATAATTGCTGAGTTAGGTCCTTGAAGAGGTGAGAGAGTGGATTATTCAGAACACAAGTGGAGAGTGGCCTCAGAGTCCCAGTAACAGCTGGGAGGGCTGAGTATATGGCTTTAGCTCTAGTTGAAGTAGGAAGATAGGGTGTGAGCCTGTGGATGTTCTCATTGGTTCAATGTTTTCAATAAAAGAAAAAGTAAGGCCATCAGCTAAGAGAAGAAAAGGTACTAGAGGTCTGAGGAGAGAGGATAAGTTGTGACATAATCATCTCAGAGGATGGGAGAAAGGATGTACCGGGGAAATGTTACCAGAAGGGCAGGCAACACAGAGATTAGTTTTGAATTTCAAGGGAGAAAAGTCTACATGGTCTTGTCTTTTTTCCAGCCAGGAACATAAACTCTACAAGTGTAGACTGAGAACAGGCAGAGAGTTGGAGTGAGACAGGTCCTGCCAGAGAGATACAATTCAGGGAGAGAAAGGCACCAGAGAGAAGAGTATATGAAAAGAAAAATCAAAGTGATGGGACATGGAATCTAATCATGTAAGAAGGAAAGAGAAAACAAAAAACTGAGTGATCATGTAAAAGTGATCATTTGATTGCACATCTCTGTGAATAGAGTCACAGAGGTTTTGACATTTAGATAATAGAGCAAGGTGACTGAGGAGACTGTAATCAGAGAGAAGAAGGGTTGAAACTCATATAATGAAGGTTGTGCAGTTATCACATTAACATGTCCTAGGATTTTCTATGAGAGGGTGTGGCTTATGTTCTGATGAAGATGCAACTATTGCACAAGAGAAGGTTAAGGAACTGAGAGGCCAAGTTATTGGAGGGATCATCTATATGAACTCTGAAGTCACCAAGACTTAGGACTAGCTGGAGAAAACTCTTCTGTTTGGTTGAGAATTTCCCAGTTTTAGCAGTGAAAGTCTTGTGTCCCAGCAAGCTTCTCAGCTGCAGACAAATAGGGATAGTTTTCCTGAAACTGTCCTCCAGGCTTGGGCAAACCAGGACAAGTGGTAATCATATATATGGCAAACGTATCACTGGAAATAATACAGGGAGCCACATGTGAAAAACTTGAAAATACAAGGAAGAATGGGGTATAGAAGACTCCCAAAAAAGGAATGCTGCTCTAAGTCATCCAGGGCTGTACAGATGTGCAGAAGAAGAACTGGTTTAGAAACAGCAGTAAAGAGCAAGAAGGACACTTAACCTTTCCCTAGTCTGAGAACACTTCACAGGAAGTGGTAACTTAAAGGGAAACCTAAGTTCAGTCAGAGCATGAAGGTCAAGAGAATATTCAGAGATGAGGATGAACACGGAAGGTGTTGGTAATTTGATGAGGATTGACCATGAGCATGAAGTAGGATAATATAAGATAGGACTAGAAATGTGGATAAAGACAATCAAGGAGAACCAAAAATTAAGGAGGGTTTTAAAGAACTGTAAGGGAATACTAAATAAAATTCAAAATCAATCCCCTAAAAAAAGTTAAAAAAAATTAAAGGATCAATTATTATGGAGGATTTTGGAAAATAATTGAAGAGGTGCCATTTAAAAATGACCACAGAAAGGAGATTATTTCACAGTTGAGTACATTCTTAATTTAAAGAAATAGGTACTATTTCTTAAACTATTGCCATCTTTAGGGGAAAAAATGGAAAGCTAATTTCCCTTACTATTAAACTGATAAAAACAGCCCAAAAAATTTAAACTAATATTATGGCTATAGACATATAGGAATTAATCAATTAATTTTCTTTCCTTCTAAGGGAGTCATGTGTTTGGGAGGTAGTACTACAAAATTTGTTTATTTTCAAACATGTTTATGATGAAAGGGGTGAGTAAGTAAATAATTCAACATGAAATAGTGTGTGTGCATTCCAGGTACATGACATTACACTTTAATACATACTGGCAGGACACTTGCCTCACTTGTTCATTTTGGTCTATCTCTTCCTTCTATTTCTCAAAATGAATTTAAGGTTTTCTTATGTTTAGGCATTCAAGACCATACATTCTCTGAATATAAGTTAATACCCTTAAGTTTCAGTGTGATGTGTTCTCCTATTCTTGTTTTCTATATAGTATATCCATAAATGACTTTTATTTTCTCCAAGGGTTATTTAGGAGGAGGTTTTTTTACTATTTTTTTTTTTTTTTTTTTAGCACATACCCTCCCCAGTGTCCATCATCTAGCCACCCCATCCCTCCCACTCCCCTCCACTCCAGCAACCCTCAGTTTATTTCCTAAGATTAAGAGTCTCTTATGGTTTGTCTCCCCCTAGAAGGATGTTTCTTAATATCCAGAGAGATAAGTTGTTTTTCAGCTCTCTTTTTTTTTTATTCTGAATAAAAAAAAGTAAAAAAAAAAAGAAAAAAGGCAACCTAAAAGTGTGGTAGTCTTTTGAAATTTTTAAGGTTTTGTATGTTCGTGCATGTGTCTATGTGTTTGTGCCCTGTGGTAGCACATGGCTGATTTTGTAAATATTCCAATATATATAACAAAACACAAATATGCTCTCTCAAAGGCATAATCTCTGCTGATTGAATTATTCTAAACACAATTCCTACTTAGTTTTGGTTTATGATATTTGTCTAGTTCTCAAAGAGCTATATTAAAATTTCCCATTATAGCTATATTTTTATCATATTTTCTTTGAACTTCTAATAAAGGTTTTTTTTTTTTTTAATTTGGTTGCCATACCATTTGTTGCGTATAATATACTGTTTTATCTTTATGAATTCTACTGTACTTACAATATCTTTCCTGTTTAGGGCTTTTAGCCTTAAAATCTCCCTTACTGATTTGATATTGCCAGTGTTAACTCTCCTTATATTCTTCCATTTTTCATATTTTATCACTTTGTGTTCAATGTATTTCCTATAAGCAGTATATACCTAGGTGTATTTTTTAACCCAGGTGATGATTTCTGTTTTCAAATAGAATAGATCAGCCTAGTCCCATACAATGTTATCAATAGCAGCATGGTCTCCTTTCAAGGGCAGCTGTCTGGAGTGGAGTGAGGCAGAATCTAGAGTATTAGTGTCCTAATACTGCTGTAAGAAATTACCACAAACTTGATGACTTGAAACAACACATATTTATTATCTTATCCCCTATTTTTATTCATTTAGATTTAACTATGCAAGATGCAGAACTATTTGCTTATAACCAATGGCTCCCCTTTTACACTTCTCCTACCTTGAAATTCCTATTCTGATTCATTTATTATGTCTATTCTTGAGTGTTCTTCTTCCCCAACAGAGTAGTAACATGGCATAGTCTTGGAATTTACCATCAAATATCTTTCATCCTAACCAGGGGAGAATATCATGACCAGATAAGGGATTCCTAGGTTGGAGTCCTTTCTTCTCATCAGTCTGTAGGTTTCATTCTAGTATGTCTAATTTTATTGCTGCTACTGAGAAGTCTGATACAAAGCTGTTTATCCTTTGTAAGCAATTTTCATTCTTATTGGAAACTTAAGAGTTTTCCTCTTAGTCTCAGAGTTCAGAAATTTTACCAAGATATGTGTAGGAATTTGTGATCTTTTATTTTCAGTCATTCCTTTCTGGATCTCAACAAGCCTCTCTAGTCTGCAAATTCAAGTAATTCTTTAACTCGGGTAAATTTTCTTCTCCTTTTCCTTTCCTAAATTATAGTCTCTTGTCCATATATTCCTTTCAGCTCTTCTGGTATTGCCATTACGTGTAAGTTAGGCCTATTAGCTCTATCTCCAACTTTTTCATGCATTCCCGATTTTTTTTAATGCATTTGTATTTTTCCTCTGTATTTTGAAATATTTCTTCGCTAATCTTTTGACCTTCCATTTTGGGTTTCAATAGTGACCATTCTTTTCTTTAATTCATTTGGTAAATATTTTAAGTTGAAAGTCAGCCCTTTGAGGGACTCAATTAAATGTCCTTAAGGATACTTAGTGTTCCTTAGAGGTGCTTCCATATTTTGCTGTGCACACATAGATATATTTACCATGGGGTTCAGGGGGAGCTTCTGGTACTCCTTGAGCTGCAGCATTCTCTCCCGGTATGCTGGTGAGAGTATAGCAGTTTCGTTGCTATGGGCTAATACGGAAAGTTGTCAGCTCCCTGTTGGGGCCAGGGAAAACACTCTGCTCCATTGTGTGTGAAGGTGTGAAGTTTACTAGTTTCAAGCTTCAGAGGTAGAGAGAGCTCAGCCTACAATGGAACTCCCAGGGAATGCCTCTGAAAACAAGGATCTCATCATCACAAGAACAATCAAGCAGAATGGTACCACTGTTGTTTTATTTTGTTTTATTTTTGAGTCTATGAATCTCTGTGGGACAAACTCAATCCAGAATCCCTATTTTCTCTCTCTAAAATGGAAACAAGATTCCTGAGAGAAGGAAAATTATGTATGTGAAATGCAAAAATAAAGTTAAATGCCATATAAAAAATATTGATAGATGAATATATTTCCATATCTTCCTCTTCTTCACAGATTAAAACTTAAACATCTAATGATCTTCTAGTTTGAGCCAGACAACATTATGAACTTTCATATATATTAATTTATTTTCATAAAAAGACCCATGAGTAGGTATTGTTCTTTAGGGATAAAAATGTTGCTCAGAGAGATGAATAAGATTTACAAAATCCCCCAAAGTTGTAGAACCAGAATTCAAACTCGTATCTTTTGATTCCAGGTCCAATGTGGTTTCCAATGTTCCACAGAATTTCCCTTACAATGTAGCATTATGTCCTCAGGCTTTATGGAATGTCAATTCAAGAGCTGTCCATTCTAACAGCATTTACATATCTTTTGCAAATCAAATCATCTCTTATTTAATGACTCATGCAATAAATTCATTCTTGAATTTAGTTTATGGAAAAAGTTTCTCTATTGACAAATTTAAATGTTTTTTTTTTCTGTCAGAAAGTCAATGCTTCATAACTCTCACCTCTCTTTTCTTTACAGGAAATTTAATTCACCAAATTTAAGAACTAATCATGGTAATCAAATTATCCTGAGTACCTAATAACACTGGATCCCTTTATGCCCTAAATTTAAAGGGTCGTCTTCTCTTTATAAATTTTTTTTTCTTGAAAGCATCATTTTGAATGATAAATAATTTAGAATGAATAAATACAGCAAGTCCAAAATAAATAAAAATGAGTTTCAACTTTCTGCAATTTTGACAGTTATTTTAAGGTGTTCTAAGTCCAAAGAGTTAGAGAATAGCTGGGTTAGCCAAATAACTTATTGGGCAATTTGCGACATAGATAAGGAGTAAGACAAAGAGATAGCTAAACTGCTGTCCTTAAGAAATTAAGGAAAATTTGGACTTTGAGGGAAGATGGAAGAGTAGGAAGATCCTAAGTTCACCTCCTCCCACAGATACTAGATAACGCCCACATCAGTGTAAGTAAACCACAAAATGACCCAAAGCCTTGCAGAACTGACTCTCACAGCTAAATGTAGAGAAAAGGCCACATCAAAGAGTGTAGGAAGGGTAGAGACAGGGTCAGGAACTAAAGGGACTTGTGGGACTGTCCAGAGGAGGGAGGGATGCTGCAGGCACAGAGAAGGAAGAAAGAGATCCTCACATCAGAAACCCCAGGCATGGGAACCTGCATGGAGAAGATGAATCCCCATAACATTTGATTTTAAAAAACAGGGGCTTAATTTTATGACTTCTTACAATCAGCAGGGCTTAACAATTGGAACTTTAAAAATCACCAGGCTGGGGCTCTGAGAGATCCAGGAGAATGATAGGAAACTAAGTCTCCACCTTTAAAAGGAAATCTTCTGAATTCATTCTACAAGGCCAGTGTTACCCTGATACCAAAACCAAATTTATTACTACAAAAATAAAGAGAACTACAGGCCAATATCTCTCATGAACATAGATATAAAAATCCTCAAGAAAATATTAGCAAACTGAATCCAACAACACATTAAAAAAAATCATTCACCATGATCAAGTGGGATTTATATTCCAGAAATGGAAGTGTGGTTCAGTATTCACAAATCAATCAACATGATACATGACATCAGTAAGAGAAAGGATAAAAACCATATGATTATTTCAATAGATGCAGAAAAAGTATTTAACAAAGTACAATATTCATTCATGATAAAAGGATAAAAATCCTCAACAAAGTAGGTTTAGAGGGAACATACCTCAACAAAATAAAGGCCATATATGAAAAACCCAGAGCTAACTCTGAAAAACAAACTGAGGGTTCTAGAGGGGAGGGGGGTGGGAGGATGGGTTAGCCTGGTGATGGGTATTAAAGAGGGCACGTTCTGCATGGAGCACTGGGTGTTATATGCAAACAATGAATCATGGAATACTACATCAAAAACTAATGATGTAATGTATGGTGATTAACATAACATAATAAAAAAAAGAAAAAGAAAAACCCACAGCTAACATCATACTTAATGGTGAAAAACAGAGCTTTTCCCCTAAGATCAAAAATAAGACAAGGATGTCCACTCTTAGCACTTTTATTTAACATAGAACTGGAAGTCCTACCTACAGCAATCAGACAATAAAAAGAAATAACAGGCATTCAAATTAGTAAGAAAAAAATTCAACTTTCACTATTTGCGGATGACATGATACTATATACAGAAAACCCTAAAAACTCCACAAAAAATCTACTAGTGCTGATAAATCAATTTGGTAAGGTTGCAGGATACAAAATCAATATACAGAAATCTGTTGCATTTTTATACACTAATAATGAAGTACAGAAATAGAAATTAAGAAAACAATCCCATTTACTATTGCACCAAAAGTAATAAAATACCTAGAAATAAACTTAAGCAAAGAAGTGAAAGACGTGTACTCCGAAAACTATATAGCACTGATAAAAGAAATTGAAGATGACACAAAGAAATGGAAAGACATTCCTTGCTCATGGATTGGGAGAACAAATATTGTTAACATGTCCATACTGCCCAAGCAATCTACAGATCTAATGCAATCCCTATCAAAATACTAACAGCATTTTTCATAGAACTAAAACAAATGATCCTAGAATTTGTATGTAACCACAAAAGACCCCAAATAGCCAAAACAATCTTAAAAAAGAAGAACAAAACTGGAAGTATTACAATCCCAGATATGAAAATATACTACAAAGCTATAGTAATCAAAATAGTATGGTATGGGCACAAAATTAGACATATAGATCAAGGGAACAGAACAGATAGCCCAGAAATAAACCTGAGTTTGTGTGGTCAATTAATCTTCGACAAAGGAGGCAAGAATATGCAATGGGGGAAAAGAGAGTCTTTTCAACAAATGGTGTTGGGAAAACTGGACAGCTACATGCAAAAGAATGAAATGGGACCAACTTCTCCCACTATACACAAAAATAAAGGCAACATGGATTAAAGACCTAAATGTGAGACCTGAAACCATAAAAATCCTAGAAGAGAGCATAGGCAGTAATTTCTCTAACATCAGCCATAGCAACATTTTTCTAGATATGTCTCCTGAGGCAAGGGAAACAAAAGCAAAAATAAACTATTGGGACTACATCAAAATAAAAAGCTGCACAACAAAGGAAACAATCAACAATACTAAAAGACAACCTACTGAATGTGAGAAGATGTTTGCAAATGACATATCTAATAAATGGTTAATATCCAAAACATATAAAGAACTTATACAACAACACCAAAAAACAAATAATCCAATAAAAAATGAACAGAAAACATGAACAGACATTTCTCAAAAGAAGACATACACATGGTTAACAGACACATGAAAAGATGCTCAACATCACTCCTCATCAGGGAAACGCAAATCAAAACCACAATGAAATAACACCTCACACCTGTCAGAATGGCTAAATTCAAAAACTCAAGAAAAAACAAGGGTTGGTGAGGATGTGGAGAAAAAGGAACCCTCATGCATTGTTGGTGGGAATGCAAACTGCTCCAGCCACTGTGGAAGACAGTATAGAGGTTCCTCAAAAAATTAGAAATAGAACTACCCTATGATCCAGGAATCGTAATATTGGGTATTTACCCAAAGAATATGAAAACACTAATTTGAAAAGATATATGCACCCTTACATTTATTGCAGCATTATTTACCACAGCCAAACTACAGAAGTAGCCCAAATGTCCATCAATAGATGAATGAATAAAGAAGAGGCTATATACATACTATATATATATATGTATACATATATATATACTATATATATATGTATACATACTATATATACATACATACATATATATATATATAATTCAGCCATAAAAAAGAATAAAATCTTGTCATTTGCAACAACATGGATGGATCTAGATAGTATAATGCTAACTGAAATAAGTAAGTCAGAGAAAGATAAATACCACATGATTTCACTCATGTAGAATTTAAGAAATAAAACAATTAACAAAGGAAAAAAGAGATAAACCAAAAAACAGACTATAGAACAAACTGATGGTTACCAGAGGGGAACTGGGGTGGGGGATGCATGAAATAGGTAAAGGGGATTAAGAGTACACTTGTCATGATGAGCACTGAGTAATATATAGAACTGTTGAATCACTATATTGTACACCTGAAACTAACTGAACATTGTATGTTAACTATACTGGAATTAAAATTTAACAAAAAGGAAATCAAGGAAAATTTAGAAGGACTGGAAGAAAGTAATTTGGAGAAAAGAGACAAGGGAGAGACTGAATGAGAGAGAAATGAGTATGACAAACCCTGGGAGTGTACTCCTTAGGTAGAAGAGACGACCAGTGAAGATCCCTTAGGAAACCTCACACACATGTCCAGTCTAATAACCCTTGATGCAGAGCTTAGGAACTAACACCGGGTGTGCACTCTCCAGTGGACCTCCTTTAACTCTCCCTCAGCTACTGTCCCTAGACTTATATACCCTTGGCTCTTTTACTACTGAAATCATATCAAGACAGCTATAGCCCACCTACCATCCACAGCATCTACCCAGCATATGGAAACTCATGCCTCCTTGCCTCTGCTCCCTCTCTTGCCTTCTCTTTTCTCCCTGCAAATATAGGTTGTTCCATCTTCCAGCTTACCCTGACCTTTTCCAAACATAAAGCAAGTAGCACATTAACATATACCTCCACCCTTAGATGATGGTTTGTTCAGCTCCCCCAAGAACTCTCTTATGGAATTTTGTTGGGCCTCAAGACCCACAATTCTGCAGTTCTGACAATTTCCGTCTAGGGAATAAAATGCCTCTCTGTATACAGTCCCAAGTTTAACTGAAAACTTGTCTAGGGCCCCTTTCTTTTGCTTCAAGTAAAGGGCAGGAGTGGTCCATAGGGAAGGAAGGAGAAGATCCAATCATTCCCTCTGTAAGTCTATAACTAATTCTTCAATTCTTGCTTCAAATAGGCTGGAATGTTTGATAAGGATTCATGGTCACAGAGTAGTTCTCTTCCCTTTAAGTATATTCAGCACGGATGTCTCAGCACCTCTCATTAGACTTTGGGGAAAACGATCACCCATTGTTTTCAGAAGCCCCAGTTGTCAAACTGTTTCCTTGAGAATAGACTATGAGGCTCTGAGATTTGCATAGAGGAGGGGTATTGTAGAGTGTACTACAGATCTACACCTGTGAGGGTTGAGTGAAGCTAGACTGGACACAGGGAGATGTTAAACTGTGAAAAAGCTGCAACAAAACTCTCACCCAACCCTAAAGGGAGCTCTGGGAGGGCCCTTCAGAGTTGCCCCAGACTGGAAGAAGGACTTGAACCCTGTAGGAAAGTGACACAGTTTTGGGGAAGGAGGGGAAGAAGTGATGGAAGGATGAGTTACTAATCAATTCAATAAAGAAAGTCATGATCTTTTTGCCCATTTATCCTTGACTCACCTTTTTCGATGACAATTTGCCATGTCATTCCACACAATTTTATTGCAGAAAACAAAAAATTTATTTTCCTAAGTGAATGCCACACTGATTTCCTTAAAACTTAGAATCACAAATGGAAAAGTGGTCAAAGGTGACATCAAAGTCAGAAGAGACCATTAGTCAATGACCATGTTTTCCATATTAGTAGGGGCATCATTCAATCTAACAGACACAAGCAAAGGGTACACTTCCCTTGACCATCACAGAAACTTAGAATTTATTACCTCTGCTTTCTCTAATTAGACCTCTGGAGACCTGAACAAATAACACAATCAATTGGAACTTGGAGTGGAAACTAGTTCTCAAAGGGCAGTATTGCATTTTCTGTCAAGAGTTGCTCATTATTCCTAATTTAAAAATCTACATCCCATTTGCAATGTCTGCATTGGCACAGACTACACCACAGAAATGAGCTTTACTGAAACTTAAGTATTTCCCCCCACAGTACATCTAATACAGATTCACTTTAAAAGGTAATCTTACTCAAATGATCTCCAGTACTGGTACATTATATTTAAATTGCAAGAATGCTTTCAAATCTGAGCCTATTATGTGACTTTGGGCAAATCATTTCCCCTCTCATTGTCTTACTTTTTTCTAAGAGGCAGTGAGAGGCAGGAAAATTAATACCTGTTCTATGAAAATTGGGTGTGTTCTAAAGATGAAATGAGTTAAAACCAGCAAACAAACATTATTCAAAAGTCTAATGTACACTGATTTTCTCAAAGACAGCATAGTATGATTTAGAAATTTTCAAACTGATTATGCATTGGAATTATTTATTTAAAATGAGATTACTGGGCAATATTACAAAAGATTCTGATTCAGTAGTTCTTGGATAGGGCCCAGAAATCAGCATTTATAACAAGTACCAAGAAAAAAGAGAATGCAAGTGGTTCAGAGCCACGTACGCAGAAATACTTAGAGTAGCATAATTATGGTGACCATGTTCCCTTCCTCATTCTGCTAGTCACTAGCATATGGCCATGGACAATGTCACTCAATGGTCCTGAGCCTCGGTCTCATCACATGTGCATCTGTGATTAAAAGGATATTACTTTAAAAGACTGTATTAAGAAACAAAAAAGATATTCTTTGTAAGATGCAAACCACCCTGTAAATGATCACTAGTAGAATTTTATGACCTTACTCCTAGAGAAAGGAAGTTTAGTGGGAATGAGTAGAGATGAGGTTAAAGTGATACAGCTCTGTAAAGTTTAGGTGAAAAACAGACACTAAGGAAACATGTATGCTACTCTTCTTGGAAAGGTGAAAGTGAGTAGTGAAACAAAGAACTCAAGTTTGGTTCTTCTGAAATCCACTGACTCCCAGTGGTGTTCATTTTAATGACATTTTAGATCATGATTACTATTACTATTTCTGGGTAGGAGTCACAATTTTTAATAAAGATGCATCTTACCATGATAAGTGATATAAAAAATACAGTTTTTGCTCCAAGGCAATTTTCCACTAGAATGTTCTCCTTGATTTTAAGAAGTAGCAATAGCTATAGATCCACCAGAATATACATGTGAATTAATTATGCTCAAGTGCACAAAATGGCTTCCAGCTTTGATTAAATCAACTCCACAGTATTCCTTTCTCTAACAATCAGCAAACTCAAGTCGGTTACAACTCAGGCTACCTTAACAGGTATTTAAAATGAAAAACACAAACACACTAACTTTGCACCTTATGACATGTGGAAAGTGTTAAGGTTTCTCTTTGTTCAATCATCACCACCACCTGGCTGCAGATGATTAACAGCTTTCTTCTACTTAAGCAGCCTTAATATTTATTGAGCACATTCTACTACAGAAAGCTCTATGGAATTGAACTTGGCTGGAAAGGGTAGTTATATATACACTCATAGCATACTCAGAACTTAAAGAGCCACTAGCTCTAACCTTGAGAAGTTCTATAAGACTGCCAATTGCTGCTTGTAAACTGTGCAGCTTGAAATAGGAAAAACATGTATTTCCCTGTCAGGAGGATGCAAAGCTTCACTGAAACTCTTCCTGGGCTTATCCATCTCGCTGCTGTTAAAAATAAGCTATTGATTTTCCTCACACCATACAATCTGTCGAAGAAAACTAGCAGATGTACATGCCCAGTAAGGAACAGACTAAGGTTATTATGCTATAAAAATGAGATGTTGGAAAAGTTTTGACAACATGTAGAACTAATTAGTAAGCACTGCTCAGAACACAAAGCAAGCCAAGCTACCATTATATGAAACCTTTAAAGGTTTGTATCCCAAATCTCATCTTAAGTTATTCTGTCATTAAGTGCACCCTGGACCAGCATGCTATTAATAGTGCCTCCTCTGCAAATAAATGACATCCTTGAAGACATATTCTCCCAGAAAACTACTGAAGACAGTTGGATCATTTCAGGGGGCACTGATGTATTACTCATTAGAAGAAAACAGTATCATGAGACAGAAGAAAAATAAAGTAAATATGAAGCGATTTTGGGCCTAAAAATATCACATTAAAAATTGGATCATTATCTTTCTCTTCACCCAAATCAGTAAACTCAATATATATCAAAAATGCAAAGGTACCTTGAGGAGTTATTTTACTGTGAGTTTGGAGACAGTGGGGGCACAAGGCAGCTCTTCTCTGTAGCCCATGATGAGTGTGTTCCGCAGGGCAGTGTAGGGTGGATTTCCCATTTGCAGTTCCTGCTGTAGCATAGCGAGGACCCAGCAGATCCACTAGCAAATCAGAACAGTGAACATCTGGAATGGATGGGGAGGGGAGGACATCCTGTCCTGATGACATTGCTCATTTCTGCCCTCTGTGGGAGCAATCATTATGTCAGTGGAGAAGAGGACATGGTAGCCGAGAAATAGTCCTCAAAGGCTCTTGGAATTATATGGGTGACTCTTGGAATTAAGGTGACCTGTTAAGAATGGAGAACTGATTCTATTGTTGGAATTTTAATTTTTAGTTCCAGGCTGGTGTACCAGGCATCACATTCCTAGTGCATAACCTCAGTCTTCACTGGCACTTTGGTCCTCCATCTTAGCACTAAGTGTCTGCTTAATGAATCAGCTCTGATATTCTATCTCCTATGATGACTACTCTAATAATAGTAATATAATGCTTTAAAGTGTACAAAGCCAACTCCTCCCAGCAACTCAAGAGTGAGAATAAAGTTCAGGTTCTAGGGAGAGTTCAGGGAACCTAGAGGGAAGAGTCATGGATTTCCACTTTAATCCCTGATTCTTAATCAGAATGAGAAATTCAGTGCTTTCAGGCAAGCTTCTCTAGTGCTCAGCATATGCAGATAATTTCACTTTGTTTTTCCCCACTATCCCAGAGTACCCTCAGGAACCCAAGAGAAGGGAGAGAAAAATTCAATGAGATACAATCAGCATTGATGGAACCCTTTCTTCCATCATTCCATCAGGCCTGGCCCCTGTAAAACCTTAAAAAGTTCATTCTGAAGAACCAGCAGAAGGAAATTGCAACCAACTTCAGAGCAGTCTCAAAAGGAGCCCCACCAGACTGTCTTATCCTAAATTTGTAGAAGTGATGTAATTGCATACCTTGATGTTCATACATTACAAGGAGTATCCAACCAAACATTTTTTAATTATCACATTAAAAAGAAAAGTAAAAAAATACACGTTTTCACTAATTGTAAGGACAGAGTGAAAATTATTACATAGTTTTTTGCTCAAGGAGGAGGAGTATAGTATCCAATTTTATAATTTTCTCCATATTCTATTAGTATCTACCATTTTACAGATAAGAACATTAAAGATAAAGGTATTTCACAACCAATAGTGCTAAAACCAGGCTTCTACATCCAGAATTATCTTCCTCATTTTTTTGGGGGGGGGGTCCATTTTGGAATTCCAATCTGATGCCCACTCAGACTCTTTACTTAGCCCCAATGAATATGACTATTAAGCATTGAATTGTTCTCCTCTGAAATTGTCATTATTGTTTTCATTTTTTGAAATAAACATCAGAATATCAACTGACCTTTCAGTTCTAACGAATCTATAAATACGTTCTTATTTTTACAGCAAGGATTTCATCTTTAGCCCAATATATGTCTAGTGCTGACATTCTGATATGTCTGGAGTACTTTGGTATGGCCCTGACTCAAGGCTATTTTCACAGGGTCTGAGAAGCCTCCTGGGAAAGTGTTCATCTACAGGGAAGAAGGAAGCAGGCATGACACACTTATAACAAAGGCTTTGTCATTGAAAGAGAATAAGAATTTTGAGTACAACATAGTTGCTGTCACTAAAATCCATCTCCAGCCTAGATACATGTCCAGAAAGAGAGAAAATGATAACTAAAAACCCAAAGAGCAGTTTCACATAAGAGCTCCAGAAATTTTGGTGTATAGGCAGCGCTTCTTGGGGATCCCTCCAACAAATTATAACATGAAGGGAGGAGAGGCATTCCACCTCCTGCTCATTTATCTACTATGGGCTTAAATGCATTGGCAGTGATGCCTGGGGGAGCAGTGGCAGAGCTTACTAGAACATTATGGTGCCCAAAGGGATCTCTGGAACCTAAGGGAGAAATAGTAGAGTCCCAATAGGGCATAATTATTCACAAGAACACTTACGACAGCCCTTTGAGTTTCCTAGAAATAGTTGGTTGTGAATACTGCAGGAGCTGGGGGACTTGAATCTGTAAGTGGGTGCAAGAGCCAATGAAATTTATTTAAAGATTTATTTATTAATTTGAGAGAGAGAAAGAGAGAGAGAGAGCATGAGTACCTGTGGGAACAAGGCGGCGGGGGTGCGGGCCGAGGGGCAGAGTGGGAGGGAGAGGGACAAGCAAACTGCATGTTGAGTGCTGAGCATAAAGCCTGACTCAGGGCTTGATCTCAGAACCCTGAGATCATGACCTGAGCTGAAATCAAGAGTCCCTTGCCTAATGGACTGAGCCACCCAGGAGCCCCCAAATTTATTTATAACTATTCTATTTGTTTTTATTATTATAAATAAGATATTGTAGCTTTATAAATAATAACTTCATTTCTACCCACAAGCTGGAGATGCCTTGGAAATGCAGACTAGATTTTACCGTGCTTCAGCTTCTTTCAGTTGCATATATAGGACTATGGAGGCTGGAACAGGGATGAGAAAAGATCTTTAAGCAGGCAGCACATTCCTGTACCACTGCTGGTCTGCAACCTCAGCAGCTTCCTAGGTGAGATATGAAACAAGACCCGAACACAGAGGGCAAGGAGAGACCAGAGAAAGAAGCAGCCCACTCCAGATTCGTAGCCTGCAAGTTCCATAAGCAACAGACTTGCCGTGGGTGGCCACAAGAGGAGTAGATCTCCACACCTGCCTGACAAAATCTTAAAGTTTATATAGAGGTGGTAACTGGGTTCTGTCATATATTCAGTCCAGATGGTCTGAACAACATCTTGTTCTCTCACAGTTGTGTCTTTAAAAATGATTACCATTGTGAGAATGGTAGGCAGACCATACATTCCAAAGATGGAAAGATGAAAAGTTCTGATTGCCTGCATCCAAATCACAGGTCAACAGGAGGTCATGTCTCCTAGATGACCTCATCCAACAACCGTAATGTCCTACCTAAGGTTATTTAATAACAATGTAGTTATAAGTGATGCAATTATGTGCAGCTGCCTATATCCACTACTTGTCAATGCAATTTTAGAGTTCAATAACATCTGCCAGTTCTGCTGCCTATTTCTTCTACTAGGGTTTTAGCCAATTGTAGAAATGAGAATAAAATGTAAATATGACAGTAAAGCAATAGGTAGAAGCCTAACTCAAAATATTCCATCTTCTGCTAATCTATTACCAAGTAAATCAGCCAACACATTTATTTTTTATTGCTTACCTAAGGGAAAATGATACAACCTTAGAGTGTTTCTGGTATATTTATGTATGTTATTGTATGTATGTCTGTGTATAATATATACATATATAATATATATAGTATATATATGAAAAAATATATATTTAGCTTTTATGTACATATTTAAATACAGTTTACTTATACATACATACATACATATATATTTCAGTGTTTTAAATCATATGCTCCATTTTCTGTATCAGCTCTTCAATAGCTGACTATACGTGACTCTTCAGAAATATTTCCATGGAATGTTTATTGTCAGGTTTTCTTGTTGTTTTTTTGTTTTTAATGGGTGAGTCACTTTTGTCCTAGGTTAATGGGGACATGTTGTCTTACTGATTATTTTTTAAACTCATAAATCTATCATGTTAGGAAATGTTATCATTTTCAGAAAGGTCAGAGGTAAAGGTGTAGAGATCATGTGCTTGTTAAAGAAAATGGCTTTAGATATTTTAAAAATTAAACAAATGCTTAGTTCTGGCATTTGCACAAGTACAAATGTAAAATTATAATGGGCAAAGTGACCCTGGTTCAACATAGGTACATTAACCAAAATCACAAGTCAAAGTTACATCTAGATTGTGCAACCCTTTTGTCCAAGTTCATGGGAAAAGCATTAGATAAGGACCCAGGTCTTATCTTAAAGGAGACATAAAAAGTAGTTTTGACCTAGGGCCAAAAATGAACATTTGCAGGCAAAATTAGACAGTGAGAGGACCATTTAAAATATTTTGAGTTTTTCAGATTGGGTTTCAGAGGGTTCTGTGTTTGGAGGGCATTTAAGTTTATTTAACATAGAGATGCTGGTGTTCTCTTAGCCTCTGAAGATAGAAAAAAGAGCACTGAATGGAGAGGGAAAGAGTATTTTCAGGCAGACCAGATTCTCCCATATGTTCATGTGGCATAATCATGACACATTTAATAACTATTTTACTCCATAAGTTTTGGGCACATAAAATTGGTTAGTATCGGCAAATGCGTTGTAATAATAGCAAGTCTGTGACCTAGTAACTGTTGAACTTGAGTCTGATACTTTGCTTTTCTGAGACCTAGTTTCCCATCTGTAAAATGGAAAATATAGTTACCTCTTAATATCTTTAAATTATGAGGATAAAGGAGAAAATGTTCATGCAAGTTCTATAAGAACGTAAAATATTCTTGATGAAAACTATATTTAGTGAACACTTGACTATGTCCCCACACACAAACATAAAGATCCAGGACCTCACTGCAAAGTGGCAGTAAGGAAGGAAATGATGGAGCGAGGGAAGTAGACGGAAAGAGAGGAAAAAGGAAGGAAGGAAGCAAGGGATGGAGGAAAGGAAAAAGAGTAAATCAGCCCATCTAGTTTATGAACATGTTTTCTCTCCAAAAAAACCCAAAAACAAAAACAAATAGATTCAAGCAGAATTTACTCAAGCTGGTTCTTATAAACAGGCATAATGCTATCCACTGATAAGCCACTATTCGAAAGCCCACACTAAATAAAACACAAGAAAATTCTATTAATTCATCTGTCATATGTTTAGAATTTTTAAAACAAGCAGAGGAAAAGCTAGTTTATAGTTTTGTTTTAGTCTCTGTGAATATATCATACTAAGAAAATTAATAATAAATATAAATAAAGTTCAGGTGGGGAAGAAGTTTAAACCTCTTGAAAATAAACTTTTCAAGATGCCCTCAGGCCCATTAGCAATATCATTTACATATAAATAATTGATGCCTAATTATAAATCATTTTTATCTGTTCAAAAGTAGGTCCCAAAGGGCTGCTGGTAAGCAATGCTTTGTTTGACTAGTTCCAATTATTGTATTAATCAAAATTTAATTGGACAACCAAGCTCAGTTTCAATTACTTACTTAATTAACTAACATAATAGAAAACTGACAGTAAAAACAGTGCAATTTTACAATTAAGACTGCCAATATCAGATTAGCTTCCACAAGGAATGTAAACTATTGTGGTGTTAATGCAGTTGCTTTCGTTTTTTTTTTTTTTTTTACTTTCCATTGATTCATTTATTTACATGACTTGTTTTTATATTTTGGCCCTTTAATTCTCAAATCTTTCACATTTGTGTGAAATCCTCCAACTTCCTGTTCTCTGTCAAATCACAAGATTGACCTGTTTGTTATTAGTTTCCACATCCAAGCTCAAGGTGAGTTTGTTCAACCAGGTTATTCATAAATATTTGAACTTCATCAAGATGCATTGCTCTGGTCAAGTGATTTACAATGGAGAGAGAGAGAAGGAGAGAGACATTGTGACTTCCTGGTCATAGCCCTGGTGTTCAGACAGAAGAAGAACTTACATGAGGAACATGGTAAGTTTCCACAGCATTTTCCTAGCCCATTTAACTTTCCAATTCTCTTTCATACTTAGAAAATGTGCTTGGCCTAACTGTTGCTTTCTTTGGGAGCGTTAGGGATTCCTGGAAAGGGTCTAGGGAGTAAGTAAGGTGAGTAAATTTGAAAATTTTCAGTTCTTTCTTGGCTTTTAATTAAAGCTTCTGATCTTTTTAAATGGTGGGAACAGTGCTGTATTGTGTCTGTGGCCTCATTATCGACAGCTGCTAATTCATCTGAGCAGAAGTCTCACTGTGATATTTTGTTTTGGTCATAGAAGAGAGGTAATGCAGGAGAAAGGGATTCTCATCCAGGTATTAGGTGCTCAGCACAGGGAAGGAAAAATGGTGAAGTGGAGGCTGGGACTCAGAGTGACCTTCCACTGCAGTTTTCTGGAATACCACCATCCCAACCAATACAGCAGAACCTCTGCTACCATTATGTCAACTCATTCTTGCCCCTTCCCATCTTCACTGCCCCCCGCAAATGGTCACCTCTTGTTGCCATGAAGCTCTAATTTGGGGACCCACTCCAAATGTGTTTGCGCAGTAGAACAAATAAAACACTCTTGAGTGAGTATTAGAAAGTTTGGGAAAGTTTTTAGAGGAAAAGCACATTATGCAGTTGCTGGGAGTGTACACCACACTAGTAGGACAGGCTTTCTTTTTCAACTTTTGCTGCCCACTCCCAACATCCTTTATCACACCTGATAAACCTCGGGGTTCTGATAAATGTTTGATGAAGTAATGGATAAATAATCTTAAAGTCACCATAGAAAGAAGCCTTGTCCCTAGGGTCAGATTTGCCAGGCATCATTGTTTTATTTCTCTCTTTTGTCTGTTCACGAATCTTGCTGTCAAGGGGACTCTCTGTGGAAACTGTTTAAGTTACCACATTGTTAATTCTTACATTTTATCACAACCAAGATGAAAACAGATTCATAGGGAATTAAGACTGACTTGCATGAAAGTTTAAATGTATTCTGTATCAGTCTGAAATTGAGGAGGCACTTGGCTGAACTCCGGAGGCACAGAACATGATATTTCATGAACATTTCCTGGTAGCTTTCAAACTGTTACCCAGCACTGAGGCAACAATCCAGGATTCCTGCTATGGTTAATTTAAAATCTGCCAAAGCCAATGGTCATTCTTTTAAAGTTAGAAAAAAAGCATTAAGTCAGTTCAATGTTGTGGTTTTCAAGACTTCAGCATCTAGTAATGATGAAGTAGGTAATTTGGACCAGCCCTAAGGACTGTCACTGAGGGCAACTAGGAAATACGGACACAAGATAAAGCTTGAAGACTCAGAGAGATAACAATGAAGAGTATAAGATCAAGACTGGAAAGAGAAAGAGACTCCTCCCTTAATGGCCGGTTTTGCCCTGGGGACATTTGCTGATTCTGGTGCGGCAGCTGAAGACTAAACCGGATTTTCATAACCTTAAAGGGGTAGGGAGCTACAGATGGAGTTTGGTAAACCAACTGCGTGTTGGGTTAGGACCCCAAAATGCTATACCTGAGGAGACAGGGTGACCTAGAAGTACACCAGTCTCTCTCTGACTACAGTCTGATTTCAAACTATCCAGATCCCCCAGAAAATCTCACTATGAAATCAGATTAAAATGATTCCTGAATGCTGATGCTCCCAGGTACATGTAGAAGCAAATAAAAATTGTCCTGGAGGAATATAATATTGTTCCATGCCTCAAATTATTTCTAGAAACATTTTTTTAAAACGAAGTCATACAGAGTCAATGATACAACAAAACCCACGAGGGAATAAGACATGACAAACTAGCAGAAAAGAACAGACAACAGGAACATCCAGAGACTCCAGATGTCATATGGTAATTATTAAATACCTTGGATTTTTTTTAAAAAAGTAATTTAATATTAATTTCATTTCAACAAAGAGTTATAGAGTACTATTATAGAGAAACTCAAGAACATAAATACCAATGGGACATAGTTCCCACTTTCAGAGAATTTACAGTGATTATACAAAATATACATGCATTTTTTTCTTCTTTTATTTAGTAAGTATCTTTGTAGAGGGACTGTTAGTCCCTAAGGAATAAAAAAAGGAAAAGAAAAAGAAAAAGGCGGTTTCTATTCCCATTAAGCTTCCACACAAGTGTGGGAGAGAGGCATTTGTCAAGGAATGTCAATAATAAGTGTAAAACCAGCCTGTACTTCTCTAAAAAGAGAGGCAAATAAATACTGCTAAAGGTAAATATTAGAAACAGGGAGAACTGACCAAGGTGAGAGAGGAGGAAGCTCTCCTGAGAAAGTGATGATTGGGCTGTGGAAGAGGGTAGGATTTCACTGGTGTTATTTCTAAAATGACAACACCAGTACATGTCTCCCTGACTTAAAACCTTTAGCAATTCTGCAACCACTATAAGATAAGGTCTGTGTAACAGGCTTCTTGAATGGACTGAAATCAGACGGTATGACCAATTTTCAGCTCAGATGTAGAAACCAATCCAGCCCAGTCTGAATTAAAACTTTAGCTTAGCATCCAATTCAAAGCAAGGGTGTCCTACACCTCCTTATTCTGTTGCTTTACTTTAAGGATTTGGGCTAGTGAAAACAGACAAAAGAAAAAAAAAGGGAGAAGAGTCATTTAATCAGATAGGGCGATATATATAATTCTCTCTTAACCACCAGTAAGCATCCAAATGCTGGCTCTCTTCTGAAGTGCATTTGTGGGCTCTTTGGGGGTATCCCCACATTGTACTATTCGTGCAGTGAGAGAAATATTCTCTGGTGAGCCTGTTGTGAACCCTTCCATACCCCCCATCAACAGCTGTTGTCCCAGTAACTCAACCCACTGCGTCTTATCCCTGAGGCAACCTCACCCTGGGTGATCATCTGTGAGGCACACTTGGCCACAAGGAGGCTGGGAATGGAAAGTGTCTTGACAGTCCCTTTGCTCCCACCTTGCTGCCTGCATAAGGAGCTCTGCTCGGCTTCTCACCTTAAGGATTCTCTGGTCAGGAAATACATACAGCCTCTAGGTCTGTGTATGCTTCCCAAGGGTTCTCTCCACTGTGGCAGCTCCACTGGAAGGGTTGACGAGTTTCTGTGGTTCAATGAGCATCAATATAGGGATTAAATGCTGGCCTCTTCGTTTTGCATATCTTCAGCCTCTCTGAAGGTGTGTCCCTCATTCAGTCATTCTCTGTCTCTCTGTCTCTCTGTCCCTCTCTGTCTCTCTCTCTCATATACACACAGTTTGGGGAGGCGAAGGAAGGATGAAATGAAAAGTATATATCCTCTAAGTACGAGATTCACCTCCTCTATCAATTCCCTCTTCAACAAATTGAGTTCTTATACAAGCCAGAAGGAGGGCTGGGGGAAAGAGAAGGCCTGCTTCGGACTCATTTTAATAAGATCTAAGATCTAATGAGGTGTCTGTTGCTCCTGTTAACAGCAATCGCCCTCAATTTGGGGGCGTTAAACAGATTTAGAGAGAGCAAGAAGAATTGCATTCAACATCCAGTCACATCTGATTTTCTAATTATGACTCAAGACATTCATGATACAACTCCTGACCACCTCTCCCATCATTCCCTACACTCCCACATGCCAGGCATTCTCAACAACCTGCAATATCTCAAATATGACTTGCTTTTCCTCGGTTCCCTTACACTATTGCCACCTCTGCTTGAAATCTGTATTGTTTCCTTCTATGTATCTATCATGGCAATATTAAATTGAAGAGTAGTTACTGAACTCAATCAAAATGTATTGACTATCTACTAAGACATGAGGATCTCTGCCCTTTTGGACTTTAGAATCTCATTCCCAACAGTCTAGGAGCTCCATGAGGGCAGAAGGTGTATCTTATTTACTACATGTTCCTGGATACAAACTAAACACTCTGAAGTACAGAACGGTAAGTGAAGGAACTAGTGAAGCAGACGTTGTAAGGATATAGATGTAAAGCAAGGACCATGGGAACACGGAATAAAAGCATTAGGGAAGCCTTTTAGAGAAATTGATATTTCTTCTAGGCTTTGAAGGGAGGTGCTGTGGGTGGAACTGTGTCCCCTAAAAAAAATCATGTTGAAGTTCTAACCTCCAGCACCTCAAAATGTGTCCTTATTTGGCTATGGGGTCGTCACAGATGTAATTAGTTAAGATGGGGCCACACTGGATAATCAATATGACGAATGTCCTTTTAAAAAGAGGAAATGTGGACACAGACATGCATATAGGGACAACACCATGTGAAGGTGAAGGTAGAAATCCGGGCAACGCCACAGAGGCCAAGGAAGGCCAAAGACAGCCAGCAGACCACCAGATGCTAGGACAGGAGGCGTGGAACAGATTCTTTCTTATAGCCCTCAGAAGAAATTAACCCTCAGGACACCTGATTTTACACATGTAGTCTCTAAAACCGTGAGACAACAAATTTCTGTCACTAAGACACCCAGTTTGTGGTATTTTTGTTACAGCAGCCCTAGCAAACTAATACAGAAGGGAGAGGTTTAACCAGGTAAATACAGAGACGCATAATACACCTTGGACAAAACCTAGAGTGGAAAGATAGCTGAGTGTGTCGTGGAACAGCTGATATTCCTCAGGAGTGGAACGGATGTTGCAAGGGCCAGAGGGCAAATATATGGCAGAAGTAAAGATTCTATCAGAAGTCTGGAGCCCGACCGTCAGAAGATTTTGACCATCATGCTGAAAAGCTTAGGATTTTTTTTTTTTTTAAGATAATAGGGACATTTTACACATTGTGAATTGGAGAGACTCTTAGTCATGACTCATTCATTCATTTAATCAACAAGTACTTACTGAATGACTAAAACATTGTTCTAGGCATTAAGGATACAGTAGAAGGAGAGAGACAATAAATGCATAAAACCAACAAATACACGTCAGATTGAGATAATTGTTGTGGAGGGAAAAGACAGGGTAATAAGTGGGGGGAGGTATAGATAATAGCGAATACTATTATCAATTGAAAAAAATAAAACAGGATGAGGAGACAGTTCCATAGAGAAGAAGGGGACAGAGAGGAGGACAAAGTGGCATTTGAGATCAGCAGGAAGTAGGGAGCAGGCTGGGCAGCATTTAAAATATTAACAGTCCTGGCCCCAGGAGTAGGGATTAGAGTGGTTGGTATTTGCTTTACGGTGTTTGAGGGAACAAGGGAGTCACTGCAGCTGTCATGCCGTGAGCAGAGGAGAGAGTTTTAGGAGTTGGAAGTCAGAAAGTTTGGGAGGAAATGAGATAACCAGAGGTAATGATGAGCAAGAATGAGCGTCTGCAAGTCCCTGGTTCTTTTCTCCTGGGATTGCACCTGAAAAGGTCTGGCCATCCCCAACTGACCACTGTGAATACAGCCAAGACCCAGGTGTACAGTTGCGGCCGTGGAGCGGCCAAGGAGTCGTGCCCTGGCCCCACCTGCTACTGCACAGACATTAGCGTACCCAAAGAAGGGGAGGGTCTGATGACACACCCCGCTCTTCCAGCGAACAAAAGCACTTGCAGCATTGCTGGGTGGATGGATAGTGCTTCTCAATGTAAGGGCTGGGTTTTTCACCTCAGAAAAATGATGAATTATTGAAAAGCACTCAGCTTGATTCTTTTTTTTCCTGCAACACATATTTTCTTATAGCATTTAATGCATAGGAGCCAGGAAACTTCGCCAAATTTTATGTATAGAAAATGTTCTCAACATCTTAAGAGTCAAGTCAGCAATAGAAATGATTGAATATTTACATAATTAGAAAGCATGGTCAGAATTTAAATAAATCATTACAGGCACTGTCCCTGAGGAAAGCCCTAAAGCTCCCACCTAGGTCCAAATTAATGCAAAGGGAAGAATGGCACCAAATTACATACCAAACTGCAGCTGTAAGAATTACTCAGACCTCGGTCAATAACCGGGCCAATCTTAAATTACAGAAAAGCCATATTTTGTAGGTATCCATGCCTATCACTTGATTAACATTTACAAACAAAAATGAATTCGCACAGCTCTTTGGTGAGGCTTGAAATATTTTACTTTTTTCTATTTGGAGGCAGAGAAATTTGTAAGAGCCACTTTAAAGATTTTTTTTTTTTTTTTTTAATGATTGCATGAAAATCCAGGATAAAGCAGAAAATTGAACTTGGTCCTGTGCTCTGGTTGAGAGGACAATACTCATTTCCAACTTCCCGGAGGTTTGAATTCTAGCCATTGTGGGAAGACTGACAAACCTTATCTAAATTGCCATTTTTCAAAAGCTTGCTGCAAATGTGGGAGGGGAAAACTGTCCCCCTCCCAACTCTCACCCTTATATAAATAGAACACACTCTCATTAGGATTTCATTTTAGATTCATTGGAAAGGACTCAAGTCTCACCTCTGAAGTTTTTATCTAACCAGACATAAAGCATACCTATGGGGAATTAGAAAACATTTTTGAAAAAAAAAAAACAAAACAAACCAACAACAACTATAAATACTGCTTGGGTCTAAACTCAGCTTCTCTTTTTCTTTTCATGTATTCTCTTGAATAGGAAAAGCAAATAATTTTAAACTCTTCATGACCATCACTCTCTTCTACCTGGAAGCAGGATTTATCAGTTTGAATTAGAAAGATGGTACAATTGGAAAGGATCTTAGAGTTTATCTTGTTTAACCTCTTCACTTTAAGCAGCGTTGCCCAAGAGACTAAATCACTTGCTCTAGGTGACATAGAAAAAAGAGCATGGCCCTGAAATTAAATATAATTTGAGATCCTGATTTGAAGTCTTCTGTTCCAAATGAAATATTTAAGCTCTTAGCAACTGAACCAAACTTCAGAACCCCAGTCCTGGCTTGCTACAGTATCACAATCTCCAGAAAGCAGGATAATAATGCCTCCAAAAGTCAGGTTTGAAATGTGCCTGGCATGGAGGTACTTCATAAATGTTAGCTATTATTATTAAGAAATAGTTTTCAGCTGCCTGTGAACATTAGACCTCTTACATGCCTCCATATTTATGATATAAATATCCTCCAAAGCTTAGTGCCTCGACAAGAACAATTGCTTAACTGTAAAGCCACTCAGAGATTTAAAAACAGAGAATATTAGGCAACTGTTCAACTCCATCATCCTTTACCGACATTAAAATAAAAGCATCTGACATCTCAGACAGCGTTTGCTGGCCTATCTGAAGGACACCTGAGATTTTGGTTTAGATTATGTTGCTAAGAGCTTTCCCAGGGAAATAGGCAACTCAAAGTGGCTGACCATGTGCATGCTCAGGAAACCTGGATGGAACTGTTCATCAGCTTTCATGGAGGCTGTGGTCTGATTCTGAGCTGGAGGAAAGATACAACCTAATGTATACAAACACTGTCATTACTGCACCCTATTCTTCAAGTCTTGCCGAATTATGTCCAATGTGGGCTCCCTGGCTGTGGAAGGAGGAAGAAAGAAGAAAAGGGAGACTATTCCTCGTTCTGGATATCCTTCCTTTCCATTCCTTAGATTTTGGGTGGTTGTCCCCTTTATCTTCACAGCATACATCAAGACGTTTATTAAGAAATCATGGGTTGAAAATCTGTCCCTGTGCAACACTATGAGTTCAATAAGAACAGGAACCATGTTTGTTTGGCTTATTGCTTTTTCTCAATGTCTAGTATGGTGCCTGACAGATAGCAGGCCCCCAGGAAATGTTGTTGAATAAATGAATACATGCATGCCTTCTCTCTGCTGAGAATAAATGGAGTAGCTTCCTATCCTCTCTTTGTAGTCAAGGAATGGAAGTGGACTGGAGGAGAGTGAACTAATATTTATCGAGTATCCCTTTTGTTTTGTGCATTTTCACATGCTACCCCAGGAAAGTACTACTTCACAAAGGGCAGGCAAGAAAACATAGACCAGCTGCTTGTCTGACTAACAGCCACGTGCATTCCATTTCAAGTGCATTAAATTTGTTTCCTGCTTACTTTTCCTACTGTTCATCTGGGAGTGCTCAAATTTGGAGTCATTTTAGTTAAGTACTAATTAACCAATTAGCAACTGTCAACTTTTTTCTCTTTCTTTCTTTCTTCTTTTTTTTTTTTTTAAGCTCTCCAGGACTCTTGGTTTCTTTTCTGTTAAGTTTCTGTCTAGGAACTGGCTTATGTATGTAGAAATCTTTATGTATGTATCTTTGTAAGTGAAATATATGTGGAAAATTCTTCCTATTTTCTCCTACTCCTTAATATCATAGACCCTGAGCATATCCCAAAGTCCTTGGCCCTCTTGAAGGTGATAGTATTTGTTCACCTCAAAATCCTCCCTACCTCACCGAGAGAAAAAAATAAAAGTCTGGCTAGACTGTTTAAGAAAACAGATGTAGTTGGAGAGGAAAAGACATAATTTATAGTTTCTGTTCTGTTTATATTTTATGATACATTTATTTTGATGATAATCATAAACTTAACTCAAAGATGACTGAGCTGAAATAAAAGTGGCAACAGCCATTTGGGGGGAGCACAGAGCAGAGCACCTGTTTGAGGAAGCATCCCATTTCTTGGCTCACGCTAGATGGATCAGGATTCTAGTGACTCTGCCACCTATTAGCTCCATAACACTGAACAAGTTACATAACCTCATTTGTAAAATGAGGATAATAATAGTGGCAATTACGTTAGATAATGCATATAAACTGCTTTTCACAATGCCTGGTACACAGCTAAATTCCAGAGGGAAAGCTCTTACAAGTATTCATTCAACAAACATTGAGCATTGCTATACAGCAGGCATAATATTGAATGCTGGGGATACAAACACTTTTTCTTCTTTAGATTTTAAGGCCATTTAGGCATAGAGTTACTTTAAGAAAGAAGTACTCTCATCATTGAGACTATTTCCCATATGTGTATTTACCATATAAAGCACCCCCACCCTTGGACAGGACTCACAGACAAATCAGAGTCTCATCATTTAACCAGTTAATCTAGAGTATAGAAAGTTTGATGGATTCATCAGGATAATGTAAAATTAGGCCAGAACAATTATCTAAATAGACTGGGGAATTGTTGATTATTCACAATAGTTTCTTTGGTTACCTAACATATGAACACCCCTCTGATTATAGGGACTCCCCCACTGTGTAAAAATTCAGGATCTTTCATTGGAGAAATGGAAGGAATCAGATACTATCTCTCCTCACCCTCCAGCAACTGGCATGTGACTGGGACTGCAAAAGTCATATGCTCTCACCTTGGCCTTTGAATCTTGGGAGAACTGGGCAAAAAGACAAGGGCAGTTGGCATTGTATGTCCAGAAGCAAGGGTGTGTGTGATGACGGCTGTCTGGAGTGTCCATAATCATGGCAGCGGCATGGAGGCTCTAACTGGACTGACCTGTGGTCGGTCCACGCTGTTTTTTGCTATCAAGGCTTCTTGATTCTGGCCTGTTTTCTAAGGCTGGTTCTTGTTCTTTTCAAGGAGTCTGTGAGATTCCAACCAATTTTTGCTTAAGTTGGCTAAAGTTGATTTCTGTTACTTATAACCCAAAATCCCAACTGAAATACTATTATTCTTTCCTTTGAGTACACGAAACAGATAATTTGTGGTACCTCTGCTCTAATCTGAAGCTGAGGAGCATTGCCTTTCCCGGTGCCTCAGCAGTGCGCACTTAACTGGCTGCAGGAGATGCTTCTGATGAATGCTGGAAGAAAGACAAAAGAAAGAAAAGATAGATTAGGGATACTGGATATTTCCTAAGACCTACCCTGATGTCTTTTAGACCATGAGTTCAGAGCAGTAATTTTATGTTCATGTCAGCCCTGATGACTTTGGGGCACCAACATGACTCTGCTCAAAAACACACACACTCACACACCAGGCAAGGTCTCCGGGAAATATTCTATTTAGTTATTCATACATTTAAAGTATAATAAATAAAGATGAAAACTTAATTATATAAATTGATAGCCAGTGACAGCCATTAATAGGCATACAGACGCCATTATTTTAATTTTTACAGCCTTAATCTTTACTCTGTCTATTCTACTCTCTATAATGGAGGAATGCCAGAATATGAATTCTATTCCCTCAAGGCAGAGGTCAGTCCCTTTTAAGAGTGATAGGGTGAGCTAGCTGAGGGGCTCTTTATGCAGCCTTCTCAGCCTGCTGTTTGTGAACTATTACATTCTCAAGAGTTTTCCAAAAGTGCCCGTGAGAGAGAACGTACCTTAAACCTTATCAGCTATCCCATCCATTCTCAAGGGGGTAGCACGTTGTGGGGGAAACAGAGCTGAGTACGTGTAACATAACCTCTGAGTATATATAACACATAACCTCTCTAAGTTCAGTCACTGCCCCAACTTCCACCAGATAAAGAGGTTTGCTCATCTATATCTAAGGTCACCTATAGCTCTAGTTTTATTGGTGATCATTTAATACGTGAGTGGAGGGCTCAGAATAGGAGTTAGGAAACAGAGAGAGGGAGAAAAATGGGGACACCGGTGAAGAGGAAAAGGTCAGCACGCTGCCTGGTGCAGCAGGGGCAGGCAGGAAGTGTTGGGAGAATGTAACCAAGCCCAAATGGAAGAGTTGGGAAATGCCATTTTCAATTTCAGTCCTCACCTACTTCGCACCCTCAGTGGGAGGGCTCCCTGGGCCACGTTGCTTGGGTGGAAGCCTGGATGAGGCTGGAACTGTACCACTTCAATCCTCCCTTATCCCAAGGAGGCTCCAAGGAAGCCCTTGGGCTTCTCTGAGTCCAGCTTGACCACATGAGATGCAATGGAAATAAAGGACAGGCAGACTGACATGGTCTGCACCCAGGCTCTCCCAATGAAAAGCTGAATGAATCTGAGCAAGTTTTTTATGCTCCCTAAAGCCTTAATTTCCTCATCTGTAATAAGAGGATAATTACACAGCCCTATAAAGCTGTGGAGATTAACAATATTTTCTTTACATTGCCTGGTGTTGCAAAGTGAGCAATCAATAATCAGCAGGCAACATTATAATCACTGCTGTTATTATCCTTAACTATTGTCACATGTGTCTTGAGGAACCATGGGAAGCATTGGGATGGCAACTTTTAGAACTGATTTGTGGATATGGACCCACAACATCTGGAGAAGTTACATGGAAAGGATTTCCAATTACTCTATCTTAGTATTTAAAGGTGTGAAGAAAAAAAAAATAAAGGTGTGAAGACATTTCCAGAAGGATTGAATAGACTTCAAATTGTATGGAGGGAGTGCATCCTGAAAGCAAGCTTCAGCTCAGCTCCAAAGACAGGTGTGTGCCACTGTGTGGTGGTATACAGGTTACTTTCCTAACACAGACCCAGGGGAAATGAATAGATTCTTTGAAAGTGTTTTGTGGGAGGATTAAATGACATAGCACCTGAGAGGCACTTAGAAGGGTTCTGGAGGCCAGGCTACCTGAATGCAGTCTCCTTCCTTTCCTGAGTAACTCTAAGCTGTTTAATTCTTCGGCTCCAAGCAGCTGCTGGAACCTACTGGCAAGTGGGTATAAGTGAAGCCTTGAATTCTGCTGGGTTCTGAGGAAGAAACTGCAGGGGGCTTCCTCTCCCATGGCTTGGGCAAGTAATCAGTTAACAGCACTGAGCCTAAGGGTCAGAACTCGAGCTGGTGAACATAGACAAGATCTGTGCACAAATCTCTAGGGGAAGGCCAGTGCCAATGTTATACTACTAGAAAAATACAAATGGAACTTCCAAATGAATAAGGAGCAAAAGATGGAATGAACAGCAAATTAAATGAAACAGCAATAATTTTTAAAAGGAATAAAGCATATGGCTTTTGTGATATTGAGGTATATTCCCTCTATCCCTACACTGTGGAGACGACATGGATGGAACTAGAGGGTATTATGCTAAGTGAAATAAGTCAATCAGAGAAAGGCAATTATCATACAATTTCACTCATATGTGGAAGTTAAGAAACAAGACAGAGGATCATAGTGGGAAGGAGGGAAGAATAAAATCAGATGAAATTACAGAGGGAGACAAACCATAAGAGACACTTAACTATAGGAAACAAACAGAGGGTTGCTGGAGGGGAGGGGGGTGAGGGGATGGGTAATGGGGTGATGGGCATTAAGGAGGGCACTTGATGTGATGAGCACTGGGCTTATACTAAACTCTACCTCTGAAACTAAAAAGAAAAAAAAAATAAAGCAAACTGTGAGATAAAATAACCAATAAACTTAAAAGGAAAGCGTAAAATTGGTATATGATTTATTATGCTACCTGTAAGTAAAAGATTTAAAGAAACTGTCAGATTGTGTTAAAAGCAAAACAAAAAAGACTTTTATATTATTTATGAGTAACCTGCACAAAATAAAGTAATAATAAAATTATTTTATAAGGAAGGAGACAGACAGGCAAAGAAACACCAGGCAAATGCAAAAAACAAGAAAGCAGGAACAGCAATATTAAAATCACTCAAATGGGGTTTAAGGTTAAAAGCACTAAAAAGGTTAAATAAGAACATTGTATCATGGAGTTTCAGCAGGAAAGGATTAAGAGAATGGAGTAAATGCAGTATTTGGACAGATGATAGACAGGAATTTTCCAAAATTGATGAAGGATTGATACCTTATTCACTTATTATCTATATCTATAGCACTTATTCAAGAATTTCTAGGAACCCCATAAGTAGTAAACTATATCATACCCAAACTGCTTAAAAACAAAGACAGAAGCATTTAGCCAGACAGAGCCATATTTTGGCTGTCTTAATACAGCAGAAAAGTGATAGTAGCCAGAAGACAATGGAATGATCTCTTTCAAAAAAGAAAATAACAAAAAATGGGAGAGGAGGGAGAATGAAGATTAAAAGTTCTAAGGTTGTAGCACTGCTAGGGAAGTGGGGAAAAGTCATCATTGTTATCATGCTGTAATAAGTTTCCTCACTGGATATAAAAGGAAAAAAACAAGTGTCTGCTGCTTAGTAGGAATATACATTAGACCTAAGATTGAAAACACAAGGTAGGAAAAAGATCTGCAACACAAACACTTCAACAACAGTGAGGGGGTCTCCATCAGACACTGTAACACGGTAAGAAAAGAGGAATTATTAAAGATGAAGAGAGACATTCCATAAGAACAGATATTAATCTATCAGGAATACATAACAATGCTAAGTGTATATGAATCTATAATATTGTTAGGACAGACCACTGCTACCCCTGGTAGAGAACTTGGCTGGATCCCACTGATTAGGAACTTCAGATGGAACCAGGGTCAGGTATAGGGTATGCAAACTTACTGCTAAAGGTAGGCAAACCCCTAACATGAGTTATTTTGATATCTGGCCAGTGGCTAAAGTTTACTATTATTGGGTTGGTAGTTTTCAGACTATAGTTAGAAACCTAGAGTGGAGGCTAAGAAACCCTGGGTGCTGACTTATACTAGGTAGCAAAATTTTAAAATGCAACCAGCCCCTCTGATTTCTGGTGAAAAATATGGCTCAAGGTTAAGGAGATTTACACAAAGATACCTTTCTTGTCTTCAACCAACTTACATTCTGGGAATGACCAACCTATAAAGGTAACTAAAATACAAGGTTATGATAAATGTCATTAAGAATGGAGAAGTGGGCACCTGGGTGGCTCAGTGGGTTAAGCATTTACCTTTGGCTCAGGTCATGATCCCAGGGTCCCAGGATGGAGCCCCTATGTGGGCTCCCTGCTCAGCAGGGAGTCTACTTCTCCTCTTCCCTTTGCCCCCCCCCACCACTCATGTTCTCTCTCTCTCAAATAAATAAATAAAATCTTAAAAGAAAAAAAGAATGGAGAAGCAAAAGTATACAAAGCTTAGGATGCTAAGTATCATAGAGTTACAAATAAAGGCAAAGCTAAAGTATGAAAAAACAAATTCAAAGCCTCTAATTCCAATGCTGGGTGAAAGAAACCCAGGCTTTTACTTCACATCCAGTGCTGGAATTGCCACAAGGTTAAAATGCAATAACATCAAATCTCCATGGGTCCTATTAGTCAGGGCATCACACACCCTTGATCCATGCACTTAAGTACAGTTGGAGATCTATTCTTTAAATAATGGCTTAACAAAAGAAATATGTAGAAGATCAAAAAGTAAAAAGTGGGAAAGTTTTGTGGGCCCCTCACTTCATGCAGCTTTCTGTGAAAACTGTCTTGCTTGGTGGAGGAGTCAGATTTCTACATTCTCTGCTGAGCCTTCAGGAAGTGTGCATCTCTTTAGAGGGGATGAAAACACAGAGCTCCCACTGCCTTCAAAGCACTGCCACGGTGAGTCATCCCAAAAGAACAAAAAGAATGCAGTTGAGACAAGCTGCAGCTTCCCAAATAGCATCTTACAAGCCCCTCCATGTAAAAACTGCAGGGCAGAAATCTAAAGAAAGCACAGGAGAGTTCAGAAAATGACTGATAGAATAATTAGTCTATTTAATTACCATGGTACCTGATGTAAACCAGGCCCAAATGACCCCAACAGCCCCCTTTTTCCATCTATCTGAATATAAATCAAGCCAACAGCTCTGTTTAAGATGTAGCCTGATATTTCCTGCAGAAATGGCAAGCTAACTGAAAGCAGTAATTGTTTGTAAAAGTTATGTCCAAAACAAAACTAAGTTCTTTTTAGTGTAACTCTTTAATTCTGTATATTATTCTTTGCTTGCCCAGGGACGATAGAGATTTGGGTGAAGAATCAGAAATTACTGTCAATGTTTATTATATATCCTGTGTCTATGGAGGGAAGAAGGGATTAAAAAGTTAGCTTAGCTACCCAAGCAGGATATTTTCAGAACTATGGTTTCTGATGTGCGTGTGTCCTGACAAATGAGGACATATTCTATGCCAGGCACTGACAGTCCACTGGGGATATAACAATGAACAAAACAAAGTCCTTAACCTCAGAAAGCTTAACTTCTAATTGAAAATGCACAATAGAGAGGGGTGGAAAGATGGTGGAGGAGTAGGGGACCCTATTCCAACCGGTCCCGGGAATTGAGCTGGATATCTACCAGACCACTCTGAACACCCACGAAATCAGCCTGAGATGTAAGAAGACAGATCTGGATCTCTACAAACAGAATATCGCAGGCAGTTGGTTTCGAGGTATGAAGTGGGGAGCTGTGATTCCGCAGGCAGGTATCGGAGGATAAACGGCAGCGGGAGAGAGCCCCACTGTGGGGATCCTGCACCGCTGGTGAGGGATAGCCTCCCGTGCTGGGGACGGGGCACAGACCTGCAGACCAGTACTGGCGGGGAAAGGACTTTAGGGCAGCCCCCCGAGACTGAAACCCCGAGTGGTGGGGCCATGCACACGAACTGGGGGAGGCTGGCGGTTTTAGAAGCACAAAGGGCAGAGATGTGCCCCCGAGCCCTGATCTGGAGGCGAGGACTGGGAGCCCTGCTGAAGGGTGCACAACCCAGGACGCTGCAGTTTATAGCAGCACAGACAGAAATGGGGACAGTGTGGCCTGGAGAGCTCACTGAAGCACAGACTGCGATCTCTCTGCTCTGAGGCAGAGGGTTGGAAATGGTCTCTTCTGCTCTAACTCTCGGAAGAGACGTGGAAAGCCACCAGGGAAAGCCGCCAGGGAACAAAAGCCCCCCAAAACTGGTTCCCACTGAACCCATCCCCCACCACAGGGGGGCAGGGCAACTCTGCCCAAACGGGGTTGCCTGAGTAACAGCGCAGCAGTCCCCTCCCCCAGAAGACAGGTTGGGAAAACAAGAGGCCAGCAACCCTAAGGTCCCTAGAAAACAGGTGCATCTTGCTTGGGTTGTGGTCAATAATTTGCACTCTGTACATTCCCTCAACTGCCCCTCAACAGAATGACTAGGAGGAGGAACCCCCAAAATAGGAAAGACTCAGAGACTATGACTTATGCCACATATTTACAAATGGATGCAGATATAACCAAGATGTCGGAGATGGAATTCAGGCTGGCAATTGTGAAGACAATAGCTAGAATGGAGAAATCAATTCATGGCAACATAGAATCTCTAAGGGCAGAAATGAAAGCTGAATTGGCAGAACTTAAAAATGCTATCAATGAGATCCAATATAATCAATCTAACAGCTAGGGTAAGCGAGGTAGAAGAAGGAATTAGTGACCCTGAAGACCAATTAATAGATAAAAAGGGAAAAAAGGAGGCCAGGGAAAAACAACTCAAAATCCATGAGAATAGAATCAGAGAAATAAGTGACACCATGAAATGTTCCAATGTCAGAATTATTGGAATCCCTGAGTGGGTGGAGAGAGAGAGAGGACTAGAAGATATATTTGAGCAAATCCTAGCTGAGAACTTCCCTAATCTGGGGAATGAAACAAACATTCATGTCCTAAAGGCAGAGAGGACCCCTCCCAAGATCAAGGAAAACAGGCCAACACCCCAGCATGTAATACTAAAACTCACAAATCTTAGAACCAAGGAAACCATCTTAAGGGCAGTTAGGGGGAAAAGATTCCTTATGTACAGAGGGAGGAACGTCAGAATAACATCAGACCTACCCCCAGAGACCTGGCAAGCCAGAAAGGCCTGGCAAGACATATCCAGGGTACTAAATGAGAAGAACATGCAGCCAAGAATACTTTATCCATCAAGGCTGTCATTTAGAATGGATGGAGAGATGCAGAGCTTCCAAGACTGGCAGAAACTGAAAGAATATGTGACCACTAAGCCGGCCCTGCAAGAAATATTAAGGGGGTTTCTATAAAAGGAGAAAGACCCCAAGAGTGATATAGAAAAGAAATTTACAGGGACAATCTATAAAAACAAGGTCTTCACAGGCTACATGATGACAATTAATTCATATCTTTCAATAATCACTCTAAACATGAACGGCCTAAATGCTCCCATAAAATGGCACAGGGTTGCAGATTGGATAAAAAGACAGCCCCATCCATATGCTGTCTACAAGAGACTCATTTTGAACCTAAAGATCCATCCAGACTGCAAGTGAAGGGATGGAGATCCATCTTCCACGCCAACGGACCTCAAAAGAAAGCTGGGGTAGCAATTCTTATATCACACAAATCAGATTTTAAACTAAAGACTGTAAATTCACAGAAGGACACTGTATCATTCTTAAAGGGTCTATCCAACAAGAAGATCTAACAATTGTAAATATCTACGTCCCCAACATGGGAGCAGCCATCTACATAAGCCAACTCTTAACCAAAATAAAGAGTTATATTGATAACAATACATTAATTGTAGGAGACCTCAATACTCCACTCTCAGCAATAGACAGATCATCTAAGCAGAAAATCAACAAAGATACAAGAGCTTTGAATGACACACTGGACCAGATGGAGCTCATAGATATATACAGAACATTCCACCCTAAAACAACAGAATACTCATTCTTCTCAAGTGCATATGGAACTTTCTCCAGAATAGACCACATACTGGGTCACAAATCAGGTCTCAACCGATACCAAAAGATTGAGATTATTCCCTGCACAGTCTCAGACCATAATGCTTTAAAACTGGAACTCAATCACAAGAAAAAATTTGGAAGAAATTCAAACACTTGGAAGCTAAAGACAGCTCTGCTCAAGAATGTTTGGGTCAACCAGGAAATCAAAGAAGAACTTAAACAATTCATGGAAACCAATGAGAACAAAAACACATCACTCCAAAACCTATGGGATACTGCAAAGGCGGTCCTAAGGGGGAAATACATAGCCATCCAAGCCTCACTCAAAAAAATAGAAAAATCCCGAATTCATCATCTAACTCTACACCTTAAAGAACTAGAGAAAAAACAACAAACGATGCCTAAGCCATGCATTAGAAGAGAAATAATTAAGATTAGAGCAGAGATCAATGAATTAGAAACCAGAAACACAGTAGATCAGATCAATGAAACTAGAAGCTGGTTCTTTGAAAGAATTAATAAGATCGATAGACCACTGGCCAGACTTATCCAAAAGAAAAGAGAAAGGACCCAAATTAATAAAATTATGAACGAAAGGGGAGAGATCACGACTAACACCAAGGAAATAGAAACAATTACTAGAAATTATTATCAACAACTATACGCCAATAAACTGAGCAATCTGGATGAAATGGAGGCCTTCCTGGAAACCTATAAGCTGCCAAGACTGAAACAGGAAGAAATTGACAACCTGAATAGGCCAATAACCAGTAACGAGATTGAAGCAGTGATCAAAAACCTCCCAAAAAACAAGAGTCCAGGGCCTGATGGATTCCCTGGGGAATTCTACCAAACATTCAAAGGAGAAATAATACCTATTCTACTGAAGCTGTTTCAAAAAATAGAAACAGAAGGAAAGCTTCCAGACTCATTCTATGAGGCCAGCATTACTTTAATCCCCAAACCAGGCTAAGACCCCATCAAAAAGGAGAATTTCAGACCAACATCCCTGATGAATATGGATTCCAAAATCCTCAACAAAATCCTAGCTAATAGGATCCAACAATACATTAAAAGGATCATCCACCACGACCAAGTGGGATTTATCCCCGGGATGCAAGGGTGGTTCAACATTTGCAAATCAATCAATGTGATAGAACACATTAATAAGAAGAGAGAGAAGAACCATATGGTCCTCTCAATTGATGCAGAAAAAGCATTTGACAAAATACAACATCCTTTCCTGATTAAAACTCTTCAGAGTATAGGGATAGAGGGAACATTCCTCAAGTTTATAAAATCCATCTATGAAAAACCCACAGTGAATATTATCCTCAATGGGGAAAAGCTGAGAGCCTTTCCCTTAAGATCAGGAATACATCAAGGATGCCCACTCTCGCCACTATTGTTCAACATAGTACTAGGAGTCCTAGCAACAGCAGTCTGACAACAAAAAGAAATAAAAGGTATTCAAATTGGCAAAGAAGAAGCCAAACTCTCTCTTTTTGCAGATGACATGGTACTTTATGTGGAAAACCCAAAAGACTCCACCCCCAAATTACTAGAACTCATATAGCAATTCAGTAATGTGGCAGGATACAAAATCAATGCACAGAAATCAGTTGCTTTCTTATACACTAACAGTGCAACTGCAGAAAGAGAAATTAGAGAAACGATTCCATTTACAATTGCACCAAAAACCATAAGATACCTTGGAATAAATCTAACCAAAGAGGTAAAGGATCTATACTCTAGGAACTACAGAACATTCATGAAAGAAATTGAAGACACAAAAAGATGGAAAAACAATCCATGTTCATGGATTGGAAGAATAAACATTGTTAAAATGTCTATGCTACCCAGAGCAATCTATACCTTCAATGCCATCCTGATCAAAATTCCAATGACATTTTTCAAAGTGCTGGAACAAATAATCCTAAAATTTGTATGGAATCAGAAAAGACCCTGAATTGCCAAGGAAATGTTGAAAAAGAAAAACAAAGCTGGGGCATCACATTGCCCGATTTCAAGCTATATTACAAAGCAGTGATCACCAAGACAGCATGGTACTGGCACAAAAACAGACATATAGACCAATGGAACAGAATAGAGAACCCACATATGGACCCTCAACTCTATGGTCAAATAATCTTCAATAAAGCAGGAAAAACATGCAATGGAAAAAGACAGTCTCTTCAATAAATGGTGCTGGGAAAATTGGACAGCCACATGCAGAAGAATGAAACTTGACCATTCTCTAACACCATACACAAAGATAAATTCAAAATGGATGACAGACCTCAATGTGAGGCAGGCATCCATCAAAATCCTAGAAGAGAACATAGGCAGTAACCTCTTTGACATCGGCCACAGCAACTTCTTTCAAGATACATCTCCAAAGGCTAGTGAAACAAAAGCAAAAATGAACTTTCGGGACTTCATCAAGATAAAAAGCTTCTGCACAGCAAAGGAAACAGTCAACAAAACAAAGAGGCAACTCTCAGAATGAGAGAAGATATTTGCAATGACACTATAGATAAAGGGCTGGTATCCAAGATTTATAAAGAACTTCTCAAACTCAACACCCAAGAAACAAATAATCAAGTCAAAAAATGGGCAGAAGACATGAACAGACACTTCTCAAAAGAAGACATACAAATGGCTAACAGACACATGAAAAAATGTTCATCATCATTAGCCATCAGGGAAATTCAAATCAAAACCACATTGAGATACCACCTTACACCAGTTAGAATGGCAAAATTGACAAGGCAAGAAACGACAAATGTTGGAGAGGTTGTGGAGAAAGGGGAACCCTATTACACCATTGGTGGGAATGCAAGTTGGGACAGCCATTTTGGAAAACAGTTTGGAGGTGCCTCAGAAAATTAAAAATAGAGCTACCCTATGACCCAGCAATTGCACTACTGGGTATTTACCCCAAAGACACAGATGTAGTGAAAAGAAGGGCCATATGCACCCCTATGTTCATAGCAGCAATGTCCACAGTAGCCAAACTGTGGAAAGAGCTGAGATGCCCTTCAACAGATGAATGGATAAAGAAGATGTGGTCCATATATACAATGGAATATTACTCAGCCATCAGAAAGGATGAATACCCAACTTTTACATCAACATGGATGGGACTGGAGGAGATTGTGCTAAGTGAAATAAGTCAAGCAGAGAAAGTCAATTATCATATGGTTTCACTTATTTGTGGAACATAAGGAATAGCATGGAGGACATTAGGAGGAGGAAGGGAAAAATGAAGGGGGGGAATCGGAGGGGGAGATGAACCATGAGAGACTATGGACTCTGAGAAGCAAACTGAGGGTTTTAGAGGGGAGGGGGGGTGGGGGATGGGTTAGCCCAGTGATGGGTATTAAGGAGGGCACATACTGCATGAAGCACTGTGTATTATACAAAAACAATGAATCGTGGATCACTACATCAAAAACTAATGATGTATTGTATGGTGACTGACATAATAAACTAAAATTAAAAAAAAAAAAACGTACAATAATTATAAACTATAATATAAAATATGTTGGGGGAGGACCTATGCTATAAAGAAGGAATAAAGATTGAGAGTGTTAGAGAGTGAGGGAATTGCTGTTTTTTTATGTAGGTGGTCAGAGAAGGCCCTAGTCCAAAGGTGATATTTGAGTAGAAACAAGAGGAAATGAGGGAACCAGCCAGCAGGATATCTGGAGGACTAGCAGGGACCAGAAATCCAGCAGAGGGCACAATGAGTAGAAATGAGGTAGAATATGCTCAGGGTGCTCCACGAACAACAAGGAGGCCCCTCTGGCTCTGTGGCTAGCCAGAGCAGAATGATAAAGGTGGCAAAGAGTAAAGGGGTTAAGAGATAACGTCAGAAAAGGAGTGGGAGATGTAAGATCACAAAAAGTCTTATTGTCCATGGTAGGAACTTTGGCTCTTCTTTTGAATGAATCCTTTGGAGGATTTTGAACAGAGCAGTGACTCACATTTTAAAACGGTCATCCTGTGCCCTATGGAAGTTAGACAAAAGTGGGAAAATAGCTGAAGTTGAGAGACCAGAAATGCAGAAGGGTATGGCAACAATCCAGGCAAGAGGTAATGGCAGCTTAATACCACATTAGTGATAATGCGTTGTGGGCACTCCACAGAAACAGGATGCACCTCCATTCAAACTTTGGTTCAGATGTCAAGACTGATGATCTCACACACACACACACATACACACCTCGAAAGGGCACGAAAAGGTTTACTATTCATATAACATGGCTTTTTGGAAAGAACAGGACACACCTCTTAAGATGGCCCAAAAATGGCCTGAGAGAGGAGGAAAAGAGGCACTTGGGGTTCTGTGGTGCTTAGTAAGTGGGACTGGATGGAGAGTGCCTACACATGGGTTTGAACCTACCTCTGGTGTCCAAGGTTGGAGCACTTGGGGCTTTCTCATCAGCTTTCCTGGATGTGGGGCAGAAGGGGTGAGGGAACGGTGAGGCTTAAAAACTGTAAGCAGTCAAACACCCAAAATGGAGTCAGATTCTTTATTATATAGTAAAGAATGGTAGAATTGGTAAGCAATGATCAGATTCTGGAACTGTCTTTAGGACCGAGGTGTTAATATTTACACCTGGAATGAGACTTGGGGTGTCAGCATAAGAGAGAAGTTAGGGATAATTCCCACTCTCACTATATTTTGGTATATAAAAATTTTAAAATAAACCTAAAAAAATCAATAATAAAGTTGTGTTATTTGTTCATGGGGTTCCTGCTTCTATATTCAAGGTTTTATTTAAATATATTTATTTAAATATTTATAATATAAATATTAAATATATTTATTTAAATATAAAGACCATGTCCTTTATTTCTCTTTAATCCTCTTTGACCTCCCCAACCATTTTTTCTGGAAACTAGGACAATGTTCTACAAGCAGGAATATTCAAAAAATACCTATTGGTTGAAAAGATTTACAATGATATATTATTAGAGTATTATGTTGACTTAAAACTACATGCTACCTTGCTTAGCACTCAAATCAAACACTGACTTTAAGTGACATTCCCTTAAATATCCTAAATTATAAAACTTGGATTTCATATCATTATTTATCACAGATACACTTAAATATCGGGGTAAAATAAAGAATCATTTACTTACAACTTTCATTTCAAAAGTGACCTTTTATTATTTTATAGCTAATTAAGGAGGCAGCTGTGTTATAATAAAAGTGTCCTAAAATAGGAACCTAGAATTCTTGGTTTTATTCCCATTTTTGCCATAAAGCAGGGAAATGTGTGGTCCTGGGTACATCGGTTCTCTTTTCTGAATCTCATCAGTAAAATGAGGAAACAGGATTCAATAATTCCCAGGGTTATTCTTCCAGTGGCACTATGTAACTACTGACAGCAAACGTGAAAGTTTCAAGAACACATGTGAACAATTCCATGGATTCACACAATTAATTGGAACAAAACCCTTCACCTTTGTCTTGTCATGTACAAGTGAAATGGTTTTATGGTTGGAGAAATGCAGAGGAAACATGTAGTCCCCAAGTTAGAATATTTTATGAGAACTATTTTTAAATGTGTTTTTTAATGACCACGTATGTCTCATAGAAAATAAGAAAAATACTAAACAGTATAGAGAATATTTAATGGAAATTAATAGAATGGATTGGGTTCTATATTCCTGATCTCTTGAAATTTAGGAAGAATAAGCTCAATAAACCTATGTTATGAAAATTTAACTTTCAAATGCTTTACATACCTACAGTCAAGTGTTTTATAGGTTCTCTTTTAAAAACAAATGCAAACTACCTAAAATCATGTTGGTCCTAGATTATTAATCTCAAATATAAAAGTATTATTCAATATAAAACTGTCAAAATTATGACTACCGGTTAGATAGCCCATCAAAAGAAAAGACAGTTTTACATGTAATTAAAAAAAAATAAGTTAAAGTTTGGAAAATTATGGCTAAAAATAATATAAAGCTATAATTCAACCTTGTCCTTTTGACAACTAAGGATGCACTTTCAGAATTGATAGAAAATTATTTAGAAAAAAAAAAAGTTCTGTCTCAGAGACAGTACAACTCACTCCCGTGGAAATTACTCTCTTAAATGTCTCCAGTGGTTATTTGATGTATCCAGTTCTCTGTTCCATGAGAAGAATCTCAACCTTCATTTTGCTCAATGCCTGACAAATTTGTAATTACTTCGATAATTCAGTTTCCAATTCAAGTCCTATCATGCCTTGCATTCTAGTTGTTTTTCATGGACCTGTCCGTGTTACCACAGATGGCTTTTTGGAAAGAAAGGCTGTGGTTGCTCATCTCTGTGTGCCTTGAACCTGGCACAGTATTTAGCACGTGAGAGGATATGAGCAAATGTTTGCTGCGCTAAATCAATGGGTTCCGTCCAAAACCAGTGATTGGAAACTGAACCAGCAAAATAAAATCTAGTCATTTGCCAAGTGACTTAGATTTAATGATTAGAAACACTAAGTTGGATTATAGAAGAGCTACTTCAATATTTACTAAAATGGAAGATATTTTTGCCTAAGAGAGAAGACTGGGAAATTTGTCAGCAAATCTGAGCACAGAGACGGCATGTCTCATGGAAATAGGAAAGAATCAGTGCAGGCTGGAAGCCACATTAGAGACAGGTGAGTATCAGTCCTCCATTACAGCTAGAAGGGAGTTTCTGTAGTTTCATAAAATATTCTTAGAAAAAAGAGCTCCCATGTTGTTTGTATTTTATTCTTGTTTGATTTTATCTACCTTAGAACACGGTAATTCTTAAAAATTCCAACTTCAACTGTGCTGAAGGTTAATAAAGTTAAGATTTTTTGTTCTATTACTGGATCACAGTTTTAAAGAGTGAATAGCAGCAATGATAATGGAAGTGAGGGAACCCTAGGGGATAGATACAGGTCATGGAATTAGACAAAATATTGCTTGGAGATCCATGTCCCAGATCTGCCCTCTGTTCAAACCTTGGGAATTCCATGTTTTATTATAAGGATCAGCAAGTGGGGCTGATACTAACAAAATAAAATTTCCCCATAGCAGAGCTTATCTCAGTTTGTGTAACCTACTTCTTCTTACAGCTCTCATACCTTGATGGCCACGACCAATCATCAGCACTACCAGCATTTCTGGGGCCCACCTTGACCTTAGGCAGGAAGGATGTACATACTAGCCCAGCGCTCTGGGGTTCAGTTTTAAGTCACCTAATGAAAATCTGACTCTAAATGTGGCTGCTGATTTTGATACCTTAGATTTTGTTCAAAAGCTATGTTCTAAGACATAGATTCTACTTCCGCACCCAGTTAAATGTTAAGGGGCTTGAAAACCAAAGTACTGCAAGGCTAGGCTTGGCATTCTGATGGAAGAAAGCAGAGTGTTTCTAGGATATAACTCAAGGGAATGGCAGTAGATAAATATTCACTCAGAGCAACATCTAAGGAAAAACATCACAGAGTGGCCTTCCCAGCTGGCAAAGCATAGAAGAATCATGGTATTCAGAGATTTAGGCTGGTAAGCAAAATTCCTAACTACTTGGGTCCTATGCTTGTTTCTAAACCCTGGACACTTTTCTTTTCTTTTCTTGGCCTTAATATACCATTCTAGCCCTGAGGCAAGACAAGGCTCTGGAAGCTTTACCTTGATAAGAAGCAATAACTCCTTTAGACCTGTATTAGACTAATTCATTATTCAAGAAATCTTTATTGCCTATTTATTGAATTCCTTATATAATTATAAGTGATTGTTAGGCACTGCTGTAGGCATTGTGATAGTAGCATTAAAAAAAAAACAAAAAAAAAAAACAAGCACAATTGCCCTTTTGAAGTTTAAATTCTGATGGCTTTCTTCCTTCATCTACTGCATGATACCAGCCCTCCCAGAAACAGTCTGTGGTTGCAGCCTAAGCCTAGTGTCCACCTCCAGGAGCAGTGGTTAAAGGGCTTACTGTGATCCCTGGTCCTTTGATGTGTGTGTGTTGTGTTGGGGGGAAGGGTGGAGTTGAGTAGCAGTGGGCAATTATATTTGCTGTCCAAATATCAATCAAGGAAATGCAAGAGAATGTTGATGCCATTAATGAATCTTCTCATAAACACATCCTTACATGATGAGAAAATAGGTTCCTAAGGGGTACAAATGATGCTGGTCTAGAATCGCCTACTGTATAATGCTGTTGTTGATGTCATAGTTTTTATTCGTCAAAGCTTAATTAAAGAAACAAACACTTTGAGGTTTTTTAAGCAGAAACTGACATGATGCAGAGAATGAGATGCTTACAGAATAGGTGGAAGTTGTATAAGTGGTTTTCTGTCTGGGCTTCTAGGAACAGTTCTAGAATAGGTCATCACTGGAGCTATGCCAGGAAGAAGGGATACCACTGCAGCCTCTGAAACTGCCACTGTTCAACACACAGAAAATTGGATGATGGACACTGAAACATTACCTGAGAAAATCTGTGACCACAATGGGGGGCACGGAGGGACAGAGAGATGGCTTCCGCTTTGCTTTTGCCTTCCAAATTTTCTGCAAGCGCATCTAAATAGTGGAATTAATTTGGTGCCAGAACCTTAGCTGCAAGAGAATCTAAGAAGGCAAAATGGAGGCTGAGTGCTCCAATTCATAATATCCAACATACTGCTTAACCTCCAAGGTAAATCTATGAAAGTGCACTCCTGGGTCTTCACCATACCTAATGAATCAGTTTCTGGGCACAGACACTGACATATTAATAAACACTTACCCTGAGTGATCCTCATGCTTAGGAATTATTTTTTTAATAAGGAATTTCTTAAAAGAAATATTAAGCCATGCGTATATATATAATTTAATCTGATGAACATGACTGTACTCTGAATCAGAAAGTGAAATGCTTATCACCTTAGGTAATTGTTCACTTTGCGATGCAAAATGGAAAAAAAAAATCCTCTGCTCGGTGTTTTGCTCTGTCTACTTCCTCATGTAATTGGGACAAATATTGACAGTTTGGTGGCTGCATTTTATTACAGGAGTTTGCCTAGTGCTCTCTCTGGGGATATTTCAAAGTAATGTCCCATGCAAACCTCAAAATTTATTCTTTTCTAGTTTGCAAGCAAGGAACAGTTTAGCATCATCCCAAGAAAGAAATTTCTCATTTAGGAGAGCAAAAATACATTTTCTTTCTTCATCTAAGCAACAACTTCTATTGAATAAATGATTGCATGCAGCTTCTGATGATTTATTGATTTAAATGTATTAAATTGCTCAATTCAAAAATAAGTGGGAATTTATAATTCAAAGTGAAACATCAAATCAACCTTGCATATAACCTTGCTCACAGTGCCTTAAACAATGGATTAATGAAAGATGAATTCCCTGTGCTGATTTACTTTGCTAAAATAATGCCTCTGTAGCCATTTCCTAAAATGACTTAAGTATTTCCCAGAAATATTCATGGTTTCTGAGGTTTCCTTAAATGTGAATTTCAATCATATAATTAAGAGATTGTTTTAGTCATAGTAACACTGGCGGCTCTAACAAACAACTCACAAATCTTGGTGGTTTAACACAATAAAGGGTCATTTCTCATTCATGTCATGATCCAGCTGAGGATTCAGTGGTGAGCCTTGCACATTAGTGATTAGGAATCCAGTCTCCTTGCATCTAATGACTCTACCATCTTCTAAAGCAGGGTCAGAAAATATTTTCTGTAAAGGGCCAGATTGTAAATATTTTAGGCTTTCCCAGTCAAGAGGAAAAAAATCAAAGATATTATCTAGATATTTACATAACAAGAGAGAAAACAAATTTCAACAAATGTTATTTGGGTGAAATTCAAAATATAGTAATGAAGTACATAAGTACAATTTTTAGTAATACAAGTCTACTAATAAAAAATTATTTTGTTGGGGGTTATACTTTTGCTTAATGGAGGTTTAAAATTAGTTTCCCTATTATCAAAATGTTGCAAATGTTTATCAATTAATGCTGATCTGTAATGAGTTTTTCATATTTCATCTTTTCACATGGGTAAGTTTTGCCAATACAGATATCAATCCATGAATGTTTGATTTTAATTGACCATAGTTTTCTCTTAGAAGGCATTTTCAGGATACTATTAGATTTTTCTCTTGCCTTTTAACCTATCATTACACGGCAGACTAATCACTTGTGATTGAAGATTAGAAGGAAGCTCCTCAATTGAATGATTATATGGATTTTGAAATACAGAAATTTCTTTTGTACTTGCATGGAGATACCAAAAAACACTGTTGGAACAGTAGTTTGAGGTGGGAAAACACATCACTGCAAATTTCTGTGGGATTGGAGATTTTGGCGTTTTGAAATTCTAGTTACTTAACATATTGGTTTCAGGAATAGAATTTAGTGATTCATCACTTACATATAACACTCAGTGCTCAAACACAAGTGCCCTCCTTAATACCAATCACCCATTTAGCCTATCCCCTGCCCACCTCCCTCCATCAACCCTCAGTTTGTTCTTTATAGTTAAGAGTCTCCTGTGGTTTGCTTTCCTCTCTCTCTCTTTTTTTCCCCTTCCCCTATGTTCATCTGTTTTGTTCCTTAAATTCCACATATAAGTGAAATCATATGGTATTTGTCTTTGTCTGACTGACTTATTTCACTTAGCATAATACACTCTAGCTCCATCATGTCACTGCAAATGGCAAGATTTCATTCTTTTTGATGGCTGAGTAATATTTGTGTGTGTGTGTGTGTGTGTGTGTGTGTGTGTGTGTGTGTGTACACCACTTCCTTATCCATTCATCAGTCAATGGACATTTGTGCTCTCTCCATAGTTTGGCCATTGTTGATAATACTGCTATACACATTGGGGTTAACATACCCCTTTGAATCAGTATTTTTGTATCCTTTGGGTAAAAACCTAGTAGTGCATTTGCTGGATCTCAGGGTAGTTCTAACTTTTTGAGGAAACTCCACATTGTTTTCCAGAGTGGCTATACCAGTTTGCCTTCCCACCAGCAGTGTAAAAGGGTTCCCCTTTCTCTGCATCCTCACCAACATCTGTTGTTTCCTGTGTTGTTGTTCATTTTAGCCATTCTGACAGGTGTGAGGTGGTATCTCATTGTGGTTTTGATTTGCATTTCCCTGATGATGAGTGATGTTGAGCATCTTTTCATGTGTCTGTTGGCCATCTGGCTGGCTTCTTGGGAAAAATGTCTATTATGTCTTCTGCCCATTTCTTAACTGGACTATTTGCTTTTTTAGGTGTTAGTTTTGGTAAGTTCTTTATGGATTTTGGATACTAACCCTTTATTAGATACGTCATTTGCAAATATCTTCTCCCATTCCATAGGCTGTCTTTCAGTTTTGTTGATGGTTTCCTTTGCTGTGCAGAAGCTTTTTATCTTGATGAAGTCCCAATAGTTCATTTTTGCTTTTGTTTCCCTTGCCTCTGGAGACATGTCTAGTAAGAAGTTGCTACGGCTGATGTCAAAGAGGTTGTTGCCTATGTTCTCCTCTAGGATTTTGACGGCTTCCTGTCTCATGTTTAGGTCTTTCATCCATTTCAAATTATTTTTGTGTATGGTGTAAGAAAGTGGTCCAGTTTAATTCTTCTGCATGTGGCTGTCCAGTGTTCCCAACACCATTTGTTGAAGAGATTGTCTTTTTCCCATTGGATAGTCTTTCCTGCTTTGTCAAAGATTAATTGACCATATAGTTGTGGGTTCATTTCTGGATTTTCTCTTCTGTTCCATTATCTATGTGTTGTTTTGTGGATGACTACAATTTGTAATAATGCAGTCTGGAATGGAGATTTTGGTTTTTGTTTTAAATTTACTACACAGAAAGTATATAAAACAGCTTGACATCACTTGTGACTCAAACAACATTAGTTGTTATGGAAATGACTTTATGCAGTGTTTTCCACACATAAGTGCTATTTTGCCTTGAAGTTTTAGGTTGAATTCATTAAACATTATGAATACTATAGAAAAAGTTGACTTCCAGGATGCCTGGGTGACTCAGTCGGTTAAGTGTCTGCCTTCAACTCAGGTGGATCTCAGGGTACTGGGATCAGGCCCCTCATCAAGCCCCACATCGGGCTCCCTGCTCAGCAGAGAGTCTGCTTCTCCCTCTCCCCCACCCCTGCTTGTGTTCTCTCTCAAATAAGTAAAATCTTTTTTAAAAAAAGCTGACTTCCAAAGTTATTCAGTATTTGATAATAGTGGCTGAGTACAGTTTTCCTTGTTCAGAAAAATTTCCATTTTTTGACTCTATTTGTTTTGACAATAAAATATGAACACTGCTAAACCATCAGACTGCTCTAGTAGGGCAAGTCAGGATATCTAGCTATTGTTCTTCATAAAAATTCATGGAACTGATGATGGATAGATCTATGAGATCAAATGAAGTACACTGTTGGCACTTCTGTTTCAATAACACATGATAGATTCAAATATTTTCTGCAAAATCCCTGCTCATGAATAACATAATGGACAACCATGGGCTTTAAATACCTTATTTTTTTCACTACTTTTGTGAATTTGTCCAACTAAGCCTTTCTCTGCTCCATATATACTTTTACCATATCAGTTGTAATACGTCTTAGCAGATTCTACTTCAGGTTGTGTTGAATCTCATTGTCTCTGGAAATGTGTTCACCTGTCGTTGCTCAACTCAGATGGTTCAGTAACTTTAAAGTTGGCATCAAATAAATAATTCAGTAGTGCAGGTAACATTTACTCTTCAAGAACCAAGCTAAACCACTCAAAATTATTTGCCTTATTATTTTAAATCAACTATCAATGTTGTTCCCAATATCCTCAAAGATTTGAGCAACTATTCTCATCAAAAGAGTAATAGTTTGGAATTCATTTTCTCTGGACCCATTTCTTCAGCTTCTTCAACACAATTTATTTAACCACATCAGTAATTAGCTCTCTTTGGGTGGCCAGCAAATGAGCCACTGGGAAACTTAGTTATGATGTAGCCTCATTGTTTTTTGTTTTACTTTTGTGAAGAAAGTCTACTATAATAAGATACTTTGTTTTACATTTTCTTCTTTTTCTGGACATTGCTTTCCTGTCACTTGGAAGTATTTTAATGTGTCTGGTAATATCAAAGCATATTGCATTAGTTTCCTTTTGGTGCTATAACAAAATGGCACAAGCTTAGTGATTTAACACAACACAAATTTATGGTCTTACATTCCTGTAGGTTAGAAATCTAAAGGGAGTCTTATTGAGATAAAATTGAGGTGTTGATAGGGCTGTGTTCCTTTTGGAAGATGGAGTCAACAGTCTGTTTCCCTGCCTTTCCTAGCCTCTGCAGGATTCCTGAATTCCTTGGCTCATGGTCCCCACGAGCAATCTCATTACTCCAACTTCTGCTTCTATCATCCCATTTCTTCTTGTAACTTTGACTGTCCTGCTTCCTTTTTTGTAAGGACAACTGCAGTTACATTGGGACCACTAGGATAATAATGGTCTTAATGTCTTTCTGGAATGGCAAGATTCTGAACCAAATAGCTAGAACTGCAAGTCTGCTGTTCCAGGATTTTAAATGAACTAGTTTAAAATATCCCTTATGTTCCTAGTATGAAGGGCCATTTTATGTCATGTTGGCATAAATTGTTTTATAAAAGGGAAAGTGTTCTTAATGGTGTTTCAATATTTGTGCTGATACAAAGTAAGTTATTACTTTGCACTAGGTGGTTTGGCCACTGAAAGAATACTGTATTGCCAGGAAAACAATCTTATTTCTTTAGATAACAAATTTATGTTTTATCAAGTTCTTTGCTTCTGTCCATTGATTTCTAATTGAGTTTACGGTTCAGGCTGGGAATTGAGAAGTTATTTGTAGTAGTATAGGTAAACCTCAGCATATCATATAAAATGCACTGTGTTTAAAAAAGAACATTTTAAATCCCTCTTCACAAACACTAAAGTAAAAAATATGTCTTTCTGGGTTGTAAACAAGTGGTAGCAGTAGTAGAGTATTGTAGAGTCAATGTTAAATAAAAGCCCAAACTGGAATGTGCAGAACATAGAATTTGATTAATTTGTGGACTCATCTTTATTTTTGTGTTTAACACTTTTAAAGACAAGATTCCTGGAATAGATTAGTATATTCTGTTAAAGACTTACAGTGATCCATTTTGCTTATACTCTTGCATCACAAAGGACTTATCCAGGGACCATGACCGACCTGCTGGTGTGTGTATATATTTACAAAAACAAAAGAAACAAGCCATCCATTGGGATATAAGGTAGCAGTCACAAACTGAAGACTGCAGGTCACTGAGGTGCCATACCCTGATTCCCAAAGTTGGTTACAGTGGGTCTTATTGCTTTTGTGACAGGATTTACTCAGACTGCTGCACTCTTCATTTGATGTAACGAAATGCCATTAATCTACTTATTTGTAAATAAAGTTCTGTATCTAGATTAAATTTTTAAAATCTCTCTCCCTCTCAAGATCCTTAATGTCATTGCCTCTATAAAATCCTTTTTGACATGTAAGGTAACATTCACAGGTTCAAGGAACGAAGATGTGGACATCTTTGGGGGAGGAGGAGGTTTTCTTTTGTCTACCACAGCTAGAAGGTTATTGTATGCTTTGCCACCTAATTTGATAACAGAATAATCCCCGCTCCATTGTGCCTCAGAAGTGTACCATTTGATGTTCACTTTTCTCTTCATTTCTTGTTTTGACTTGATGAGTATGCACTAAGAGTAAAAAAAAGTAAAATGTCACAGTACAATGATATGCACAGCACTCAAAATGCTGTCCAGGTTTACCTGCATCACTGCAGTATATGGTGCACGAGTCAGCAGGGTGCAGCAATGAGCGCCACACGCATGTGGTCTCTACTGCAACTATTCAACTCTGCCACTGCAATGCAAAAGCAGACACAGACAATATATAAATGAACGTGAATGTGGATGTGTTCCAATAAAACTTTATTTATGACATTTCAATTCAAATTTTATATAATTTTGAATGCTGTGAAATATTCTTACCCTGTTTTTTTTTTTTTTAATGATAATAAAATGTAAAGCCATTTTAGTTTGTGGCTTCTACAAAAGTAGGCAGTGAGCCAGATTTGGCCAGTGGGCTACAGCTTTCTAACTTTCTTCTAGGATCTCAGAATCCTCTACTGCTGGAGGCTGTGTGGGGTGCGCTGGTATTAGGCCACTTTATTTCTGCCCACATTCCATTAGCTAGAACTCAATTACCTGACCACATCTAATCAGGCTGGGAAAGGTAGTTCTTCTGTGTGTCCAAGACAAGGGAACATGGATATTGATGAACATTAGCATTTCTACCATAGCCTGCTGTTTCCAGTAACCAAATTTTCATTTTATCCTCTTTTTCCACATATAGATTACACTCACTTCTAAAGTCCAATTCAAAGTCCGGGGTCTAAGGTAATGCATGTCCTTTACAACACAGCAGATATAGTTTCTTATAGTCCTATGACCTATGAGCTTAGTATCTGTCCCTGACATCCACCATAATAAATAGTTCCATATGGAAAGAATAAAAAGGGAAATACAACAGTTATTGGTCTGGGGTAATACAGCTAGACAAACACTGTGAAGGCTCCCAACCTCGAGAACAGGAGAAGAACCATGATTGTTCCCTGAGTCTGCTCTCTGTAAGGAACTCTTACACATTACTCTCTCTGGCCCCTTGACTCTACCCTTTGCAAGGTTCTTCCTTATCTCTTGGCATAGCTGAAGTGCGTTGTGTCTTCCTTGGGGATGCAGAGCTTTGACAGCCCACTGTCTTTCTAAAGATTATTTTAATGCTTTCTAATTACAAGCTCCCTTGGAGCACCCTCATGGTTTTATGTGCCATACAATTTCCTCATGAACAAAGCTTAAAATTTATTTGCTTGCAATAAGTACCATGTGCCTATAACCACATCCAAAGATGCTTTCCAGACATTGGTCTCAAATCAGCTTGATTTTATTGTCTAATTCCTCTACTTGTTTTTTTCTTAATTTAATGGTGGCTAAAAATGGCTATTAATGTGATGTTTGCTGAAAGAGGCTTAGTTACTTTGTTCAACAGAAGTTTTTTGGTTACTCAAAACTTTTCTCAATCACATCCCTTACTGTTTGAGACCTAGAGGCCACAGACATTTCCAACCCTTTAATGGCCACATTTTTAGATTTTTTTTTTCTATTCTCTCTCACTTCTGCTTGCAAAGTGGCCAACTCTTTCCTAGGCTTCTTTCTTTCTTGTAATACCCTGCCCAGTGCAGACAACACTAGTGAGAAGGATACATTATTACTAACACTACACTACTAACATTGTTTTCTAACCTGTTTCACCAGAGGTACCTAGTGATAAGCACATGGTCTACCTACCAAATTATTGCTGGCAACAGATTGTGGCAAATGTCTTTTTCATAGCATAACACTTTCCTGATTTTCAGTCTGCTGACCACCTTCCTACTGATAAGCCATAGTCTTTAATTTCCACTGGAAAATTTAAGTATCAGTTAGGCTAAGCGCTGTAGCAAACAACTTAAAATCTCAGCAGCTTAAAACAATTAAGTTTTATTTCTCATTCATGCCATAATCTGATTTGGTATTCATTGGGCAGCTATCTATGCAGTCACTGAGACTCTAGTCCTTGGAAGATTTGAATGAACAATTTAAGATTCCAAACCTAAAAATTCTGAGAAAATACTACAAGGAATGACACAGGAATTTAGGTATAAGAGAGACATTTAAACAATTTAGGGAAACATAAACCAAAAATTAGATCCAGATGAGGAACAAGAATGGTGGGATGCCAAATTGTAGAGACCTGGGCCAAAGCTCTTAACTATCTCCTCAGATTCTCCTGTGACTAGGACTGATTGAGAAAGTCCAATCAGCAGATCTGCTTATTATACTGGCCTCGCTGTAGAATCCAAAAGGTGGCCAAGAAAGGAAACCAGGGGGATGTCACCCTCTCCCTCCGAAGAGCACCCTAGCATGAGTTGACCAGGACCTCAGGAGGGGGGAGTGCCTACTCTAAAATTAGGAGCTGTCACTCCTTTCTTGTATTGATCATCATGTTCAGTGTAACCCTGGGAGTTGGTTTAAAAGTTAGGAATAACTTCAATGCCTTTTGTTTTCTTTTGGAACTCATAAACTTATTTATATTAGGATTATTGTGTATTTGGTTCTCTGGTGAACTTTCTTTGGTTTAATTTATTTTCCCGAAGTCACTAGTCTCAGTGACTACATGCATACATACATACATACATATGGTCTCTTTGACAACACTGCATATTATTGTCAGTAAGAACTCACTATGTGTACCCATTGGTGTGGTGACCTTACACCTCTTCCGGGCTGGTCAGACTGCACAGGGACATTCAAGCGAATGAAACCCTCTTCCGGCTCAGCAGAGGGCCCCTCGCCTCTCCCCGGTCCCCTGGGCTGCGTATGGAGGGGGCGGTGGGGGCAGGGGGGCTCTGGCCCGACCTCGCCCTCCCGCCCTCTGCCGCAGAGCCTCTGCGCCCGGGGCCAGTCTCACTCACCTCTTGGCCGTGGCTGTGAGCGGGCCTCCCGGTGGCGAGGAGGGCCCTGCTGCCCCGCGGTGCCCCGGAGCGCTCCAGGTGGTCCCCGGGGTGCGGGAGGCAGAGCGGCGGCTGTTTCCGGTTCCCAGCGACCGCTGGGTCACGGGGCGGGTGGGGTGGAGGAGGGGCAGGTGCAGCGGGTAAGGCAGGCACACCGGCCCCTTTGCGGGGCAGGCGGCGCGTTACCTGTCTGCACGCCTGCACGCGGGGGTGTGAGCGTTCGTTGTGGGTGGGGCCGGGGACACTGCGCTGGGCCGCCTGAGGCCTCCCGCTGTGCGGCCACGTGTGGGTGCCTGGGCTCTTGCTCTTTCTGGAAACGCCAGGTCTTCCGACCAACGAACGACCCGTGTGCGCTCTGCAGGATTTTGACTAGTGCGGTGAGGCGGGGCAGCCTGCGCCATCACTGGCCTTCGGCCCGCCAGCGCTCAGGATGCCCTATGCTTGCCCAGGCGGCACACCCCCCACAAAGCCACGTCTCTGATCCTCTTTGCCGCCTTATGGGGGATGATTGGTGGGATGACGCACCCTTGGTAAGAAAGCCTTTGCTGGTCTTTGGAGAGGGGGGTGCCTTGGGGGTACCAGACCACTCAGTTGCTGCCCTTCTTCCCAGCATAGTGGCCACCCTTGCGGCTATGGTTGGGTGGGGGCAGAGCCCCTCTCCTTCGCAGGAGGGGTCCGGAGGCCCTGGCAGTGGGGCTGAGAGCTGCTCTTACAAAAATAAAATTAAATTAAATGAAGAAGAAGAAGGAAAAGGAGAAGAAGAAGAAGAAGAAAAGAAGAAGAAAGAAGGAAGAAAGAAGAAAGAAGAAGAACAACGCCCTGTTGTTAGGGATATATAAACATTTCTTAGAAAGCCTCACCAAAATTCAGTCAGTAAGTGATAGAACAGGGATGCAAACTCCAGTCCAACACATTCTTGGTTATTTATTTATTTATTTTAAATATTTTATTTATTTGTCAGAGAGAGAGCGAGCCCAAGCAGGGAGGGAGTGGCAGTCAGAGGGAGAAGCAGACTTCCCATTGAGCAAGGAGCCCAACATGGTACTGTATCCAAGAACCCTGGGATCATGACCTGAGCGGAAGGGAGATGCTTAACGGACTGAGCCACCCAGGTGTCCCCACATTCTTGTTTTTTTTTTTTTTTAACAACTTTCAGATCTTTCAGAATATTTAGGAGAATTTTGGATAACTGGTCTTGATACCCCTCCAATAACCACAAGACACAGACATCTTTAAAGACATAGACTAAAAAACAGATGCTTGCAAAGGCTGTCATTTCTGTGAATTGGGGTAGAGGCTTGACGCCCAATATTGTCCCAGTGAGATGGGGAACGGGCCACTTTAGAGGACAGTGGGGAAAAGTGGCTGTAAGTAGGCAATATTGTCTTAGAGTTTGATACAAGGATATGTATGGTTGATTTGCTACAAAGGAAGCGAATTCTGCTGTTATTTCTATATTAGATTTTATGAAATCTAAATCTATTCCTTTCTTACAGTTTCGGTGGGTAGGAATCAGGTTGTTTTGCAATCTTTCTCAAACTTTTCTGAACTGATACCTCATGTTTTTCTGCAGGGCTTTGGCTAAAGAAGCACTCAGGAGACCTCCCTCTGATCCAGCTATAATGTATCCAGAGGAGCTAGGACAAGCTGGACTTCCCAGATCCCTGGTGAGCTAGGTTTTGCAGCTGCCTCCAGGCTCTGCAGGAAAATGTATGTGCCTGAATAATAATGTATGCAATGGGCTCTGGAAGAGAAATGTAGGGAGTATGACATATACCTGCTAATGGGAAAGGATTGACTCATTTTAGGGATCTGACTAAATGAAAATCTTCTGGGAAGAAAATTCAACAGGCTAATTGGTAGCAAACTCGTGGTTTTAGGTTGCTGTTAACGTGGCTTTTTGTAAAACAACAACAACAAAAAATTACTGGTGAAGTTCTTCTACCAGCCTCTTTGGAGAATAATAATATTACAAAAAATAGGTAATACTTATTGCATACTTACATTGTTAAACACTGCACTAAGTACTCATGAATAACCATGAAATCCTTACAAAAGCCCTATGAGGTAGGCAATATCGTTAACTCCATTTTATAGGAGAGCATACTTAGGCTTCTAGACCTGTAGAAGATATCTGAGCCGGCTTCTCTGGGTTCTGAGGTGGCAAATCTATGCAGCCCCAGGGATTAGGGATATACTCACTTTCCTCTAAATGTCAAATAAGGAAAGAAAATGCTAGGTGCTGGGTTTGGTTGGCTCTGTCCCTTATGCCAGTGAACCCTAAGAATGCATTTCTAGAGCCTTACGGTCTTAATATGTACAGCATTAAGACATTCATAGATCTTTAGAAAGGCAGAGGCTCTTCTGTGGATATGGGCCCTCAGCTTTAATTGGTTTAGGGTAAACAGGCAGAAGGTTTGGGGGCTAAGGTAAGAGGGGGGCAAGTTTCACTAGGTTGGGCAGCATGGCTACATGTAGATTCAGAGTTTGCAAATGTGAGTCTCCCTCAGTCTGGATTTCCTAAAATGCTTTTGGGATTTTGATCATGAATTTCCTCTTTGTTTACATATAAGAAATAGAAAAATAAGTCTGTTTAGGGCAACAAAATTCTGAATACCCAATAGGCTTTGTATATTACTGTTGGAGGTTCCCCCTGGTATCTATAGCTTAGAGCAGAGGTTGACAAACTATGGCCCGTGGGCCAAATTGACCTGTCATTGACTTCTGCCAATGCAATTTTATTGGAACAGAGCTATATTCATTCATTTTATATTTTATATGCAAAATTCTGTATTTATATATTGGGTCTACAATAGCAGAGTTGAGTAGTTACAACAGAGAATGTATGCCTAAAATGCTTTCTGGCCCTTACGTAGGACTTTGGACTCAAACCCACTTTTAGTCAACTCTCTGGACCCCATGTGAGCTAAAACTTCTTTTTTCTCCTTTAGTCTAAGGCCTGAGTTAGAAGCCAGCTATAGGCAGAATCAGGTCCAAGATGGAGGAGAGACAAGAACCTCCCGAATTCACCTCCTTCCACGGACGCAGCAAGTCCTCAGCTAAACACAGAGCAACTCCTAAAAGAAACCCAGAAAAGAGTGGAGCAAATCCTACACCTACATCACCCACACTGAAACAGATAGGAAAGGCTGAAACACATTCACCCTAAACCTCACCCATGCCAGTGCCATGTAGTCGAGAGGAACTCCCAACTCCCAGCTCCTCCCTGAGGATCAAAAGGATTGGTCTGCATATCAAGCACCCCAACTTTTAAGACTCCCACCTGAGGGATAGATCCCCCAAACACTTATCTCTGAAAATTAATGGGGCTTATGTGCATTAAAACACACAAGACTATAACTTCTCAAGAGGACTCACCGAGGCTATCTCCCCAAAGCTCAGAACTGAGAGAGCAGGCAAAGATTGTCCTTCTCCCAGTCTTTCCCAGAAAGAGGCCTATTTGCATGTGTTAGAAGCTATTGCTTCAGGATCAGGCTTCTAATTTAACTTGCATCTAGTGGCTGACTGCCATCCTCCCTTGAGACCAGAAAAAAAAACAGTGGACAACACCTCTGCCCTGTCCCTTGAGCCCACCCCAAATTGTCAATATATCCCTGGAAAGAGCTCACACACACATCTGGCACCCCAGCATTTGTGGCTGTCACCCAGGGGACAGATGCCTAGATCACCTGGCTCTGATAGCCAATGGGGATTACGTTCCTGTGTCCCCACAGGACTGTAGCAAACAAAGAAACAGGTCTTAACCAGCTATCCTCCCAGGGCTCAGCAGTGAGGGAGCAGACAGAGATGCCCATCTCCCATTCTTTCCCTGAAACAGGACTATTTGCATATTCAAAAGCTTCTCTCTTAGAGAGTCAGGCTTCTAATTTAGCATTCATCTAAGGGAATGACTGTGATCTTCCCCAGAGACCAAGGAAGTCTGTGGACACCTTCTATATCTCTCCCCTGCCCTCTTCCTCTGGCCCACTCCAAGAAGCCAGTATCTCCTTGGAAGGAACCTGGACACTTGTCTGGTGCCCCAGCTTTTGTGGCTACCATTTAAGTGACAGGCTCCTGGAACACCTAGCTCTGATAGCCAAAACAGCTTGCATTTATATGTCTCACAAGACTGTAGCAAAGAAAGACACAGTTAATAACAGGTGTAGGGGCACCCAACCTCCCCAAACGGAAAACTTTAGGAAGCAGATGGCTTCACAGGTGGTTTCTACCAAACATTAAAAAAAAAAAAAAAAATTAATATCAATCCTTTTCAAACTCTTCCAAAAAATAGAGAGGAAGGAATACCTCTCAACTCATTTTATGAGGCCAGCACTATCCTGATACAAAAATCAGAAAAGGACAGTACAGAAAAGAAAATTACAGGCTAATGTCCCTGATGAACATAGGTGCAAAAATACTCAACACAGTATTAGCAAACCAGATTCTACAGTACGTTAAAAGGACCACACACCATGATCAAGTTGGCTTTTTTTTTTTAGGAAAGCAAAGGATGGTTCAACATACACAAACCAATCAATGTGACACCCCACATTAATAAAATGAAGGATAAAAATAATATGATCATGTCAAATGATGCAGAGAAAGCATTTGACAAAATTCAACATCCATTCATAATAAAAATTTTCAACAAACTGGATATAGAAGGTATGTATCTCGATATAATAAGGGCCATATAGGACAAGCCCACAGCTAACATTGTATTTCATGATGAAAAGCTGAAAACTTTTCCTCTGGATCAGGAATCAAAGAAGGATGTCCACTCTTGCCACTTTTTTTTTTTTTTTTTTTTTTAAAGATTTTATTTATTTATTTGAGACAGAGAGAATGAGAGAGAGAGAGAGCACATGAGATGGGGGAGGGTCAGAGGGAGAAGCAGGCTCCCCGCCGAGCAGGGAGCCCGATGCGGGACTCGATCCAGGGACTCCAGGATCATGACCTGAGCCGAAGGCAGTCGCTTAACCAACTGAGCCACCCAGGCGCCCTTGCCACTTTTATTCAACATAGTATTGGAGGGCCTATCCAGAGCAATTAGGCAAGAAAAAGATATAAAAATATCTAAGCTGGAAAGGAAAAAGTAAAATTGTTTCTGTCTGCAGATGGCATGGTCTTATCTATAAACTCCAAAGACTCCACCAAAAAGCTGTTAGAACTAATAAGTGAATTCAGTAAAATTGCAGGATAAAAAATCAATATGCAAAAATTAATTGTGTTTCTATACCCTAACAATGAACTATCAGAAAAAGTAATTAAGAAAATAATATTACTTACAATTGCATCAAAAAAAAAAGTAAGATACCTAGGAATAAATTTAACCAAGGAGATGAAACACCTATACACTGGAAAACTCTAATACATTAATGAAAGAAATCAAAGAAGATGAACATAAATGAAAAGATATTCCATGCTCATGGATTGGAAAAATTAACATTGTTAAAATGTCCACACTACCCAAAGCAATGTACAGAATTAATGCAATTCCTATCAAAATTCCACTGGCATTTTTTACAGAAATAGAACAAACAATTCTAAAACTATATGGAACCACAAAAACCCACAAATTGCCAAAACAATCTAGAGAAAGAACTGGAAGCATCACACTTCCTGATTTCAAGCTATATTATAAAGCTGTAGTAATCAAAACAATATGGTATAGGCATAAAAACAGAGAGTAGAAAAGTGGTTGCCAGGGTTGGGGAGATAGGGAAAGGTTGGTCAAAGAGTACAAACTTTCAGGGATAAGATGAATAAGGTCGGAAGATCTAATCTATAACATGGTGACTATAGTTGATGATACTGTAATGTGTAATTGAAATTTTCTAAGAGAATAGGACTTAAAAGTTCTCACCAAATATATATATATATATATTATGCTATTAATATATTAATATATATTAAATTTATATCACATTAATATAATGATGAATGTGTAATTAACCAGATGGCAGGAATCTTTTCAAACATATGTCTAATCATCCTGATGTATACTTCAAATATATTACAATTTTACTTGTCAATTATACCTCAATAAAGCTGGAAAAAACCTGTAGCATAAAAAATATTAATAGGGATTCTATTCTACACTAGCCACTGCACTATGTGGAATTTAAAAGATGAGTAAGACATGAATCCTGCCTTCAGATATGTTCAGTAGGATGAGCAAATTAATGTAAGTGAAAGGTAATCAGGAGTAGGAGGAGGATGAGAACATCTTACTGGAAATGGATCAAGAGAATACGGATTCAACATCTGATTAAATTTTTGCAGACAAATGAGGTTTGTTAAGAAGAAAAGTGAAGGCTCTTCTACCTTATGGAAATAAAGCATATAAAAGGACGAATTGAGGGGTGCCTGGGTGGCTCAGTCAGTTAAGTGTCTGCTTTCTAAGCATCTGCCTTTGGCTCAGGTCATGATCTCGGGGATCCTGGCAGCCTGAGGGCTCCCTGCTCAGCAGGGAGTCTGCTTCTCCCTCTTCCCTCCACCCCCACTCATACTCTCTCTCTCCCCTTCTCTCTCAAATAAATAAATAATTAATCTTTTAAAAAAGAAGAAAAAAAAGGAAAAAGGAAGAATTGAAAAAAGGAGAAGCTACCAGCTGAAGGCTTCCAGTCTTCATTGCTTCCTTGCTCAGTCACATGCCTACGATCCTGCCCGGGCACCCCAGCTAGCAGCAAAGAGATAGTTTAAGGCTTGGAGTGGACTGCCTTATGTAGTCTCCCCCTCAGAATAATGACCGTGATATTAGCAAGCAGAAAGAGTAATCGCATGGAGAGTAACTTTAAAAAAGTAATTTTTAAAGAAATACTTTATGTATTTTTTAAAACAGTTCATGTTTGCTAAAAATAAAAAAGAAGCAGTTTTCTGTAAGGAAAAAAAAAGAAGGTAAAACAAAACTCTGGGTTGGTTAATATATGTCACAAACAGAATAAAAACGAATGTTCAGAAAACATGGGTTAAATGTGTCAGTTGCAAGAACTCTGTCTTTATTGTTAATCGTCACTTAGTGAGGTGTGCTACTGTGACCCACTCCATGTCAAGCGAGAATTTAACTGAAGTGATACAATTCTGTCTCTATTGGCTTGGGTCTGCAGTCAAAATGACTCAAATTACTAAAATAAAACCAAGTTGTTTTATTCATACCAAGGCAAAGTTATCTTCCTTTGGCATTTCGTTTAGAATGATGAGATGATGCATGAAGTCCTACACTAAGAAATGTATTTACTATGGACGAAAAGCCCAAATTACTAGAAAAATTCAATTTGTAGTGGAAAATACATGCTACTGGATTCTTTATGGAATAGTAGTATGCCACCAAATAAAATCCGATTTTACACAGCATTGAATATGCTGTTAGAAAGATGATTTTGTAAACACATTTGGGAGAATGCAATTTGAATATAAATGTTCTCTTAGTTAGCATTTTGAAATTTTTATGAATTTCAAATATATCAGAAGAGATCACTTGGTGAATGTGGAGAACATTTTTATTCTTTGTAAGATAGAGAAGCCCAGTGAAGGAGTCCCAGTTTATGTTCTCAGTTTCTTAACCAAGTGTGTCTTTGGTTAAAGAAATTTCTCCTGGAGCAGAAGACATGAACAGACACTTCTCCAAAGAAGACATACAAATGGCTAACAGACATATGAAAAATTGTTCAACATCATTAGCCATCAGGGAAATACAAATCAAACCACAGTGACATACCACCTCACACCAGTTAGAATGGCTAAAATTAACAAGACAGGAAACTACAAATGTTGGCGAGGACATGGAGAAAGGGGAACCCTCTTACACTGTTGGTAGGAATGCAAGCTGGTGCAGCCACTCTGGAAAACAGTATGGAGGTTCCTCAAGATGTTAAAAATAGAGCTACCATACGACCCAGCAACTGTACTACTGGGTATTTACCCCAAAGACACAGATGTAGTGAAAAGAAGGGCCATATGCACCCCTATGTTCATAGCAGCACTGTCCACAATAGTCAAACTGTGGAAGGAGCCGAAATGCCCTTCAACAGATGAATGGATAAAGAAGATGTGGTTCATATATAGAACCGCATGGAATATTACTCAGCCATCAGAAAGGATGAACACCCACCATTTGCACTGACGTGGATGGAACTGGAGGAGATTATGATAAGTGAAATAAGTCAAGCAGAGAAAGACAATTTTCATATGGTTTCACTCATATGTGGAACATAAAGAATAGCACAGAGGACCATAGGGGAAGGGAGGGAAAACTGAATGGGAAGGAATCAGAGAGGGAGACAAATCATGAGAGACTCTGGACTCTGGGAACCAAACTGAGGGTTTCAGAGGGGAGGGGGGTGGGGAGATGGGGTAACCGGGTGATGGGCATTAAGGAGGGCACATGTTGTGATGAGCACTGGTTATTATATGCAACTAATGAATCACTGAACACTACATCAAAAACCAGTGATGTACTATATGTTGGCTAACTGAACATAATAATAATAAGAAAAAAAGAAATTTCTCCTGGAATATGTTGTTTAGTTTAAATTGGAGAAATTTAATACTAGAAGTAGAGGGTCCTAGAAGGATATTTGAAGAGGAGCTTGTCGGTATGGCCCAATGAGTAGAACTAGGACCAACATGATGTCAATTAACTTGAAATTTAAGGAAAATAGACTTCAGCTGATGTTCAGAAGAACTCAAATAGAGTATTTCAAAAATGGAATGCATGGTTTCTGGAGGTGGTGAGTATCCCACTTCTGGATGTGTACAATGAGCTAATTGCAATATAATAATCTGACTTTGAAGAAATGTAAGAGGTTATAAAAGTAACCATCTATGATAAATATTAAAATTCTTGATAATAAAAAACTAAAAATAACATATTGAGGAAGACATTGGCAAAAATATGTCAAAGGATTTCTAACAATTAAACATGACTATCTAATTCTGACTTATAAGAAAAATATCAAAGCACAAGAGTTATATGAACAAGAACATAAGGAGAAAATGACTGTACCTACACACATTTAACCTTACAGTTATTTAAAGAAATTCAACTTAAAATAGTAATGTATCCTTTTACACCTATAAAAATAGTGGAGGACTAAAATTGGTAATATAGAATAGGTTATTTTAAAAATAATCCTATACATGGCCAGTGGAATTGTTCATTGGTACGGACTTTAGACAAACAATAAAACAAGCAAACCACATCATTAGAATTGTTCATAACTTGCTTCATTAAATCTACTCTTGATAATATAGTCTAAGGATAACTTACATGGTATGAATTATAGTACCATCTATAATAATAAAAAAGTTAGAAGGAAATAAACTACATTTCTAAAAAATCAATGAAATATTTACAGGTCATTAACATTTTATGAACATTTAATAATATAAAGTTGTTTACAATAAAATGCTATGCCAAAGGCAGAAATAAAAATGATACTATGACTCAACAATGTAAAATATGGAAGCATGGGAGCAGAGAACAAACAAAAATCAAAACAATAGCAAAGGTGATGAGATCATCCTGATGTTTTTTCTACTTGTGTTTAAAGGAGTAGTATTGTATTCATTTAAATAAATTATTAGAAATAGAAACCTTTTAGGCTTTATTACTATGTATAATTGTCTATTTTTTAGTGTATGTGCTGCTGAAGAAAGCACACTACATATAATTGTCTAAAGCCTAGCTTCCACAAATCTTATGACTTCCATACATATCTGTCAAAAATTAACTGGCTTATGGGGGCGCCTGGGTGGCTCAGTCATTAAGCATCTGCCTTCGGCTCAGGTCATGATCCCAGGGTCCTGGGATCGAGCCCCGCATTGGGCTCCCTGCTCGGCAGGAAGCCTGCTTCTCCCTCTCCCACTCCCCCGCTTGTGTTCCTGCTCTCGCTAACTCTCTCTCTCTGTCAAATAAATAAAATCTTAAAAAAAAAAAAAATTAACTGGCTTAGTTTGGGGAATAGAAATGCAACTTCTATTTAATTTAATCAATCTGTAAATTCATTTATGTGAATGCCAGCAATTGACATTATTTGAAATATCTGAAGTATATAGAATAAAATGATAAACTAATATTACCAACACAGTTATGTACCCTGAATACTTGGCACTTCTCTTCTACCTCTCAGAGACAACCACTATCCTCATTTGATGTTTATCATTCCCATGCACTTTTAAATACTTATACTTGCATAAATATATTCTTACACAATACACAGTTTTGCATATTTTAAAATTTTATATAAATACTGTGTTATGTGTGCATTTTCTGCATTTTGATTTTTTTTAGACATTGTTTCTGAGATTCATCCATGTTGCTATATGTAGTTCTTATTCATTTTCATGTTCTATAGTATTCCAAAATATAAACATAACATATTTTGTTTATCAGTGATCCTGATTGACATTTGAGTGGTTTCTAGAATTTTGTTATTACAAATAATACTACTATGAATATCTGTTACACATCTTTTTGTACATGTGTATGAAAATTTCTATAGAGTAGTACCATTCCAATAGAACTTTCTTTAATGATAGAACTATCATTGTGCTGTCCAATATAGTAGACTAGCCAATAGTCACAGAGTGGCTATTGAGCCCTTGAAATGTGCTCATGCAACTGAGGACCTGAATTTTAATTTAATTAATTTAAATTTAAATAGCCACAAACGACTCTTGGCTATTGTATTGGACAGTGCAGCTCTAGATCACATGCTTCAGAGTATGTGCTGGGTCATGAGGGGTATATATCCTTAACTTCAGGTATTGCAAAGTGGTTTGGAGATGTGTATAATGTATGATACCAATACTAGTGTGCAGGAGCTCCTGTTGTTTCATATTTGTACCAACAATTGGTGCTATCCTACTTTTTTTTTTTTTTTTTAGAGAAAAAGAGAGACCACATGCACATGTGTAATTGGAGGGGGAGGGGCAAAGGGAGAAGGAGAGAATATTAAGCAGGCTCCACACCCAGTGTTGTGCCCCACACAGGGCTCGACCTTACAACCCTGAGATGATGACCTGAGCTGAAGTCAAGAGACAGTCACTTAACTGACTCAGCCACCCAGGTGCCCCATGTGCTATCCTCACTTTTTAACTTTATCAAATTTTTATTGAATTTTGTTATTGTGGCTTTAATTTGAACTTACCTAACTACTAGAGAGCCCAAGAAAATTTTCATATTTATTAGTCATTTTGGGGTTTCCTTTCTTGTGAAATACCTATATATGTCTTTTGTTCATTTTTCTATTGGATACTTCTGCTTTTCTTCTTTTTAGGAGTGTGTGTGTGTGTGTGTGTGTGCGTGTGTGTGTGTGTGTGTTCTGCTTACCAATCCTTTGTGATTATCTATAATGCCAATATTTTTTCCAGCCTGTGGCCTGTCTTTTCATTGATTTCATATAACAGAATTTATAATTTTATGATATATGTCTTTTGAGTCTATTTTAAAATATTCTGAGGTCAAAAAGCATTCTCCTAAAATTTTTTCATAAGTTTGTGTTGCTTTTTGTATTAGGTCTTCAATCTCCATGGAGTGAATTTGTATGAAATAAGGATATGTTTTTGTTCTTCCATAACCAGTTTCCACAGGCCCACCTCTGCAGTGTAACCTCTGTCACATAGCAAGTATCCATATGTGTTTGGGATGTTTTCTGAGGTTTTGATGCTATTAGATACATCCATCTGTCATCTATCTTGTTTATTTCTATAGTAATACTCTCAATTTCTACAGCTTTATACTCTCTTGATGTATTGTAGAACAAGTCTCTCCTACCCTCAAATATAATTCTTTAAAAATATTCTTGGCCATTTGGGGTGCCTGGGTGGCTCAGTCAGTTGAGCATCGAACTCTTGATTTCAGCTCAGGTCATGATCTCAGGGTCCTGGGACTGAGCTCTGCATTGGGCTCTGCACTCAGCAGGGAGTCTGCTTGAGATTCTCTCTCTCCCTTTCCCTTTCCCTGCACCTCCCCATGCCCTGCTTGTGCACGTGCTCTCTCCCATAAACAAACAAACAAACAAACATTAAAATATACATTTCAAAAAAATTTTCCTGGCCACTCGTTTTTCTATGATAGTTTAGATCACCTTAAAAGAACTGTTTTTTAATATATTTTTTCCTCATTAGAACCACTGGGGAGAATTGACTGTTTAAAGATATTTAAACTTCCTATCCATTTTTTCATTTAGTTGGATCTCTTTAATGTTAACTTCCATTGGTTCTCACTTCTCACCCTTGTTACCATCCTAGTCCAAATCATTACCATCTTGTCCAAAATTCTGCACTATGAATACACCTCCTGCTTCCACACTCAGCACATCTCACCCTTCCTGCAATTCCCCTGTCTATTCTCCACACAGGAGCAAAAGTGATCCTTTTAAATGTCAGCCCAATTGTGTCACAGCTATGCTCAAAAGTCTCTAATGACTCCCATCTCACTAAGAATAAAATGCAAATATCTAACCTTGGCCCAGGTGGATCTATGTGATCTGGTCACCAGCCACTCCTGTGATCTCATCTTCTGTCTGCTTGCTTGCTCCTCTCAAGACACATATAAGCATGTGCCCATTTCAGATCTGTTCACACAGTTCTCCCTGTCTGTAATTCTCTCCGTCTAGGAACACAGATGACTCACCCCCTTACTCCATTCAAGTATTTGCTCCAATGTCACTTTACATAGAGAGGACTTCCTGCACACCCTATCTAAACTATCACTCCTGTCCATATCACGACCCCAAACCAGCTTAATTGTTCTTCATAGCACTTATCCTCACCTGACATAGCATCTATGTATTTGTTAATTTTCTCTCCTCACCATTAGAATGTGAACTCCGTAAGAAGGCAGTATGTCCGTGGATGCTTGTGTTCTGTGCACACTTTATTCACTGTGGTACTGCTCTGGATGCTTCTGCTCCACAGTGCCCTGACGCTTCACACACTGCCTAGAACAGTGGCTCATATACGGTGGGGCCTCCACAAATATTTGTTCAGTGTGGTTTTATATTTTCTCCATAAGGCCGTGCATCTCTTTTGGTAGACTTATTCCTGGATTCTTTATATATTTTTTAGAAAATTATATGTTCTATTTTTTTTTTCTTTTTTCCTTACTTACAGCTGTGTGTTTGTAAAAGAGAAAGAAAATTACTCAAAAATAAACTTGGTATCGTTTTGACTTCTACATATAGTCACACTCTAATTCCAGAGTGTTTTTTTAAAGCACCTAGCACTAGAGATAAATGGGAAAGCATGTTTTAAATGCAGTATTTTGGTGGTGACAGTAACATATTTATGCCATTTGTCATTCAAAATAAAGACTTTCAGAATCTGCCCTGTAAACCATCTCTACAAACAATGATTTAATCTCAATACAAAGACCAAAGGTTTGGAGGAAGTTGTCATGGCAAATACAAAGCATATATAGGAAATTGCAACTCATGATTTTACTCAAAACTCCTCCAATGGTTCTATTCTTTGTCACTTTATTTCATCACAGATCCAGAACCACTATAGCTTAAGGCACTCCTGCCTTTCTACCTGCAGGTCTATTAAGTAAGGGCAATTACTCTGCAAAGAGGTGACAATTCCTTTATGGAAGATATTGAATTCTAGGGCAGAAAACAGTGCATCAATAATGAAAGGTCAGTAAGAACACAATGAGCCAACTTCACAGCAACAAAGGGACTGCCGAGGGTGAGTGTCCAGGTACCTCCATGAATAAAGTGTGTATACAGCACGAGCATTCACTTAACTGCCTTCAGGTATCCTTTTCGCAGGAATCTCTCTGAGATCAATTTACTATTGGACCACTAACACTCTACATTTGAAAATATAAAGACAAAACGTCTTGTTCTAAAAAAAAGTTGGTCTCATCAATGCTTAAGCACTAGGTCAACAGGACTGCGGCCACACACAGGTCTGCGGGATCCGCTGACCTGCAGAGGAACTCCAAACTAGTCAGCAACATGGAGGTATGATAGATGGGGTAATGCTTAGTGAACTGAAGCTGATTTTCTATTCAGTACATGTAACCTCAGCTTTGTTCAACTGAATAACTTCTGCTACTCTGATACTCAGAGTATTGATTATTGTTTTAGAGCTTTGATATATTGTTCATTTTTTTAAAGGCAATTATAGGGTATTTCAACTTTGGCTATAGATAACCAAGTTAGTGGGAGGATGAAAGAGTTCCATGATATTGCAGTATAATTGAACAAACCCGTGGCTCTCTTTACCAGCATATAGGGCACGGGGGGGAAAGCAGTATGGCAGTCTTTTGAAAAGGGAGATAAATGATACGGATTGCCATACGTTAGTTACCGAAGGATTGCATTTAAAGGATTCTTGTGCTTTTCTTCTCAGAAAGGGAAAATAAAGGAAAGTAAAAACAACGATTGTCACCAAGAGCTGCTCTTAAAAGAGCCAAGTACCCCCAAATTAAATTCATGCTTCTTAGCTTTCACTTTCCCATAATGTTGGCATAATTCAACGATGGCAGTTTGCCAATTATCTCCAGAGTAAGAAGTAGGGCATTAACCACCTCTTTTTCAAGGAACAAAGTTCTTAAGAAGCAATTGATTACTGCTTGTCTGGGTAAACAGTAATTCTCCTGGGATATATTTTTTATGGTATAAATCTTGAAGGGAAAAAATTCAATCTGAGCATATTCATTGCTTTAATAGTCCTTGGAAGAATATAATCTTATTTTTTCCCTCTTTTCAATGTTATAAGAGTTTTCTTTCACTCAGCAGTTTAACCAGGGGTCTGCAAACCACCAAAATCCTCAGAGCCCTACTAAGGTTTATAACAAATTGGGAATATGCAATTCCAGCCTTGCTTCTTCTTCCAAAAGCCATAAAATATCTAAATGATGCACATATATGAATATATGGATGGAGATGGTGTGTGTATATATACATTACACATACATACCCACATGCACACACTATTTCTGTCTTCATTAATGCAAATAAAATATATTTTTTCAGGAAGATTTAATATGAAATCCAAAACATATATAAGGAAAAAAAATCACATGGAAATAACTTCAAATTAATATCTTCTTGGAGACTAAATTGCTATTTACCATAGTAATAGTAGCAGGAAAAAAAAGCCCTTGTGCTCTGTTGAAATTTTAAATTAAATATAAAAAGGCTGCAGAAAAAATAATTTATGATAAATCCAGGGAATATGGAGAGATACTTGAATTCACACATTCAATAAATATTACACATGCCAAAGTATTAAGACATTTATAAATTATCCTTTAGCTCAGCTAGTGTAAGATTGTTTCCATAGCAATGGTGCAGGGATAGTGAAAAGCCACTTTACCATTTCTGTAGTTTGCAGTAGTCATATACTCTCCATTTCCATTTTCTTCTTTAAAGTAAAAGTCTCTATGCAGCTAAAATTTAATTTGATAATTTTTGTATTTGCTTTTTACCCTAATGCAAAACATATAGATAGGGCAGTAATGGATTACATGTCCTTTATTGGGGCATCGATCTGTTTACTTTTTTTTCCTCCTGAGATTCTAGTATACCAATAAATTTAATAGGTAATGTCATAATCCCTCCTAACATTGGAATTCTGTACTTTTTTATATCAAAATGTGAAGGACCACTTTTTGAAGACATTCCCAACCCTCACATACTTCCCTCCTTATGGGTATCAGTCAGAGTCCTGGCAGGAAATGATGGCACACACAAGCTGGCTAATTAAAGAGAGTTTAACAAAGGGACCATTTATAAAGATGTGACAGGAAATAGGGAAATCAACAAGAAATGGGGCAGTTACCTCCTGAGGACAAAACAGCCAGAGTTGTTACTATCCCTAAGCTGGAAGAAGCAAACAGAAGAAGGTATCAGAACTTGGAGAGGGTAGCTAACCATAGGGGACCATGTGTCAGGAGATGGAGCCTTCAGTGAGGTGACACCACTAATCATGGTCGTGATCTGGCAGGAAGGGAGCCAGCAGAATAAAAACCCCAAATTTAACTCTTCCTGACATCTTGCCAGCAGTCCCCACTGGTAAAACCAAGCCAGAATCCAAAGGACAAGGGAACCCATTAATGTGGTCTATATAGATCAGTTCCCAGGATACAGACAGGGTAGAAAAGGTAATTGAGAGGATCTCGAGAGGCAGAATGAAAGTATGCATCACACTCCCCACTTAGATATATAATTTAGTGAAAATCACCTTTCAATTTGGAAATAGCATGGTGGGAGTTTTTCATCAGCAGAACTAGGAAGCAGTTTGTATGCTGAGGCATCTGTGGGAAAAGGAATACATGTAAACAAGACACTCACTCGGACACGTTATAAGGTAAGAGAAATATTTATTTAATTTTGCACAAGAACGAGCTTATACTGAACAAATCCAACCAAATAATATTAAGTGCAGTAAAACAAGGAAATAGGGATGACTTTTCCTGTTAGAAAATATTAAGTAACCATGCCTGTGCATTATTTTTATCATTACAATAACTTGTTTCAGATTTCTTTGCAGAGTGTATACTGTACATAATACGTTATAACTTCTTTGCTTTGCTTCTGAAAATATAATTCATTCACTGCGTTGCATTTTATTTTTTTTGCAGTGAGGAACCTAACTGATTCGTGAAGATTCTGATCTAGAGAAAAATTTTCTGCACCAGTGAAGCTAGAGGCTTTCAAAGCTCTGATGGGCTCAGGCTTTATATCCAGGGGTCATGATGTCATGGTGTGTATTCTACACCCATTCTTCTACCACGGTGATGTCAGACACAGTAGAAGCAGAATTCTGGTCTCGTTTTGCCCCAAGAATTTTCCTTTAGTGATTTTCTCAAGCTTCACAAATTTCATAATTGAATGTTCACTCAGCTATTAACAAAGCTGCACTTAGCTGCCCACAAATCATCCACTTTAAGTTTTAACTTTTTTTTTTTTTGGTCTTTTTAATGAAAGAACATTCTTTAAACAGAAATCTCCCGTGAGACAGTTAACTTCACAGTTCCTGAAGGCACTGTGGATCCACTGAGCAACAGATGTGGCCATTCTAGAGAAGAAAAAAGAGGAAAGAAAAGGATGGTATAAGCTGTTAAGCCATTAGTAAACACTCACACTTATTGATTGGTGCACGTAAATCTAACTGGGGCTTGTTATTTATGCACCCCAGCAAATTCAACCTCCCAGTCACTTCTCACGTCTCTGCTACTGCAGAACCAATTATGCCCAGTTATTTGTGGCAAATCAGCGACTAGCTTTATTTACCACATGGCACCTTCTTAGATCACATTTGTTCTCTTAATTATTCATCCACAAAATATGTATTGAGTATATTAAGCCTTAGGTATATGGATGAAGAAGCAGAATGGTTACTACCCTCATAGGGCAGGGGTTACAGTTTGGGGGGGGCAGAAAACTAATAAATACCAAGCAAACATATTATCAAAAATTGTGAAAAGTGCTAGAAAAGAAATAAACTAGGTGGTGTCAGGATACTAATAAAAGACTGGCTGGGGCACCTGGGCGGCTCAGTCAGTTAAGCTTCTGCCTTTGTCTCGGTCATGATCCCAGGGTCCTGGGATTGAGCCCCGCATCGGGCTCCCTGCTCAGCAGGGAGTCTGCTTCTCCCTCTGTCCCTCCCCCTGCTCATGCTCTCTCTCTCTTCCCCCCTCCCTCCCTCTCTCTCTCTCTCAAATAAATAAATAAATAAAATCTTTTAAAAATAATAAAGAAAAGACTGGCTACTTAGATTAGGTGGTCAGGGTGGACTTCTCTGTAGAAGTGATATTTAAACCAAGACCTGAAGGCAATGTGAAAAGGTTGGCCAAAAGCACAGGGAACAGAATGAGTAAAGGCTTTGAAGTGAAAGTAGTTTTGTTTAGTTAGGAAGCTGAAACAAGGTCTGGGTGAGAATTTTGAGTTGGTGAAAAAAACAGTGTAGAGATAAAGTAGGAAAAATAGCAGGGAAGGGCCAGATACACATAATTAGTTTTTCGAATAAAATACCAAAATAATACAGTGCATTACAAAAAAATTAATATCTTACTCTTTTGATTCCTTGCACTCTTACTTTCTTCAACCAGCTAACTAATAATGATGATTATGTTAATATTGTGACTACAATCATAAGATGATAATACCCTACTTCTTGAGCGCATACTCCGTGTCAAACACTTTGCTCGGCACTTTAAATACATTATCAGATTTCAACCTTACAGCATTCTCAGTGGGTCACTATTAATATTCATGCTTCCTAGATTCAGATACTGAAGATCAGAAAGCTTAAATATCATGTCCAAAATCACACAGCTAACAATGGTACAGCAGGAATTAAAATTCAGGTTAGTCTGACTAAAAACCATCCTCTATTTGATATTTCCTCTCAGATAAGTGACTTTAGATGCTTTAAAAATATATTATACTTTTATGATAAAATCAAAAGTGTCTGTTCTATAAGACAAAAGATTTTGATACTTTAAACTTTTTTGAAGTATACCAAATGAGGGGAAAACTAGTCCATTTCCAAGAAGAGTATTATCAATTTAAGCCAATACTCTTCTGTTCTTAATTTTTATGAAGCAGAGCTCTTATTCTGACAATGAGAGGAAGTCTCAACATCTCTTGGATCTCCAGTGGCATTTTAAAGCTTTGTCATCATGCTCAGAGGCAGGTTTTCTACCCATAACCATTACATCATCTTTCCCAGTCCAGGCACCCACTGACGTAAGGGATATACCAGTTCCTGAGAGTATCAGTTCCTCAAATTGTATGGCTTTTGAGCAGAAAGTGAGGGAATTTCTGGAGCTTTCTGCCATTGAGTATGTGAAGCTAGCATTAGAACCTTATGGGTAGAAAAATCATTATTATGGTTCCTATGAGTATGTTTTAGGAAGGGATTTTCCAAAATCTTCCAGGAATGTTTTCCAAAATCTTCCAGGAATGTTTTTCTTATTCCATATTCATATTTTCTGTTACAATAAGATAAATGCTCTATAAATCATATACCAGTGGAAACTCCTCAATTAGGGAAACATAGTTCATACAAGAATGAATAATAAAATATCCTATTGGAGTTCCAGTTTCAGTAATGGCATAGTTGCTTATATAAAACTAACCTTCCCCGCAGATTACTATAAAGGGTCTGGACAAAAATAGAAAAAAATAACTATTTGAAAGCAACAGATAGTGACCAAAAGCAGGCGGACACTGGAAAGGTTTCAATCTGTGAAAGAAGGGAAATGTGTTGTGTGAGATTTATTTTTCCTTTGCATTTCCCCTTAGGGCACTTTGTAGTCTCTGCAGCTTAGGCTAACTACAACTCAGGCATAAAGACACAATCTGATAGGCCTCAGATGTCAGAGGACAACTTTTAGGGCTGCCAGAGTGGTTGTAAATTCAGGAAGAAATACCTACAAAGGAGGGAGTGAGTCAGCATATAAACTCCCCTCAAATCCTTGGCTGGTCTTTGAAATACAGAAGAGACTAAAGAGATAATGAGTTACAGCTTGAAAGTCGCAAGATCTGGGCAGAGATTTCAAATGTTGCTTACTGTGGGTAGCAGTGTTCAAAATCTGTGTCCTTCCAAGTTAGGAAGGATTGATAAAAAAAAATTCAGGCTTTTCATTGAAAGCCCCAAAGGGCCATGATTAGGAGTAAAAACAATGTCTCAAGATTAAGAGACTCACCCTAGAACTAAGGGTAAATCTGGAATAGACCCACCTAACCAGAGTAAAGTGAAGCTTTCTTAAGTGCAAGGTAATAGGCCAGAAATTTGCAAACTGCTAGAACAGTCTTCAGAGAAAGCTAACAGAACATATGATCTATGCCATATATCATCCATAGTATCCAATAAACCATAAAAATATTAGATATCATGAAGAAAGACAAGAAAATGTGACTTTTAATCAAGAGAAAAAGTAGTGAATAGAAATGACTCAAAAACAATCCAGATGGAATAATTAGCAGACAAGGACTGGAAAGTATCTATTTTAAATATGTTTGAAGTAAAAAAAAAAAAAAAAAAAAAAAAAGATGGTAAATCTCAACAGATAAATATTCTTTTTTTTTTTTTTTTAAGATTTTATTTATTTATTTCACAGAGAGATAGCGAGAGCAGGAACACAAGCAGGGGGAGTGAGAGAGGGAGAAGCAGGCTTCCTGCCAAGCAGGGAGCCCGATGCAGGGCTCGATCCCAGGACCCTGGGATCATGACTTGAACCGAAGGCAGACGCTTAACGACGGAGCCACCAGGCGCTCCTCAACAGATAAATAAAACTATAAATACAATTAAATGGAAATTTTGGAGTCCAAATTTCCAGTATTTGAAGTGAAAAACTCATTGAATAGGTTTAACAGCAGATAACATGACAGAAGGAACAGTCAGTAAATTTATAACAAAAAAATAGAAATTATCCAATCTAAAACAAAGAGAAAAAAGACTGATATAAAAATAGAGCTTCACTGACCTTCAGGATAGTATTAAGCCATATAACATATGAGTAATCATAGTCCCAGAAGAATAGGATGGAGAAAATTGCAGAGAAAATATTTGAAAAAATTTGAAGAAACCATGGTCAAAATTTTCTCAAATTTCTTGAAAAAAAAAAAAAAAAAAACCCCAAAACCAAAAAAACCTACCAGCTTAGATACTTAAAAAGCCCAGCAAACACCAAAGAATAAAGTCACATAAAATATCACATCTAAGTATATCACAGTCAAACTTCTAAAAATCAAAGCTAGAGAATTGTGAAAGGAAACAGGGGGGAAAAGACATATTTTATACAGGGGAACAAAAATACAAATGATAGCTGAATCCTCATTAGAAATGATGGACACGTGAAAACAATAGAGTATCACCCTTAAAGTCCTGGGAACAAATCTGTGAATCCAGAATGCTATATTTAATAAAAATATCCCTAAAAATAAAGATAATTTCAGATAAATGGAAGTTAGATCTATTAACCAATGATCTATAATATGGAAAATGCTAAGGGAAGTTAAAACTGAAGGAAAGTGACACCAGATGGAGACTCAAATATGTGAGAAGAAATGAACACTAGAAATGGCAAATATGTGGATAAGTATGAAATATAGCATTTCTTCTTCCCTTAACTTCCTTAAGAGATATTTGGCTGACTAAAGCAAAAATAATAAGGAATTTTAGGGTTTATAGCTTACTGAGTTACAAAAATATATGATTATTTATTATAGCTCAAAGGCTAAGGGGGATGGAATTCTATTATGTTGTAGTTCTTATATTTTATGTGAAGTAGTATAATATTAAGTCTTATTCTACTCTAATAAATGAATGCTATAGATTGTAATCTCTAGATCAGCAACTAAAATAATAATATAAAAGGCTATAGTTAAAAGTTCAAAAGAACAATTAAATTTAAATAATATAAAAAGTTAATAAACAAAAAGAAGGAAGAAATGGAGGAATAGGAATATGGAAAATGGATAGGACAAAAATAAAACAAATGGCAAAATGGTAGCCCTATATCCACCAATGCCAAAAAATTACATTATATGTAAACAGACTAAACATTTCATTAAAAGACAAAGATTGTCATACTGGACAACAAAATAAGAACGAAGTATACATTATCTATAAAAAATACAGTTTAAATATAAAACCATAGATGGGTTGAAAGTAGATGGGTCAAAACAAAATGAATATCTGAAAAAAATTGACTTCGAGTCTAGAAGGCTTGCTAGAGAAAAGGAGGGCATTACATAATGATAAAATGGTTAATTTACCAGAAGACATAAAAGAGTACATCCTGGGCGATTCCATTTATATGAAATTTTTAAAAGGCAAAAAAAATCTACTACAATGAAATCAAATTGAAGTTTGCTATGGTAAGTTGGTATTGCCTGGAAGGGGAAAAAAAGGTACTTACTCAAGTATTGGAAATATTCTATATTTTGATTTGTAAGACTCATCAAATTATATATATAATAACTATGCATTTCACTATAGTTAATATTACCTTGATAAAAACTAAAATAAAAGGTGATCCACTGAAACTTAGTCTGATTACTAGGAATAGTAACAACCTACTATTACAATGAATAAAACTAGTTATTTTTACATAGTACAAAGTCAGTTTCCTTAACACCCTGTTATTTCTGACTACATTTATTCTATATTTTTAAAAAGTTTAAAAAAAGTCATTGTCACTATTTTTGTGCTAAACTCAAATCAAGATTAGAAGATAGCTGGCTTTGGGGCGCCTGGGTGGCTCAGTTGTTAAGCGTCTGCCTTCGGCTCAGGTCATGATCCCAGGGTCCTGGGATTGAGCCCCGCAACGGGCTCCCTGCTCCACGGGAAGCCTGCTTCTCCCTCTCCTACTCCCCCTGCTTGTGTTCCCTCTCTTGCTGTGTCTCTCTGTCAAATAAATAAATAAAATCTTTAAAAAAAAAAAAAGACAGCTTGCTTTTAATTTTCAGTTAATATATTTATATATAATACATGTATAATATATTTTAATGTTATTTAGATTCAGTAAATTTAGTTTTTATTCATTTATTAATCATTTACTGTATAATTAATATATTAATCTGTTTACAAATTATATAGATTATAAATAGATGTATATATAAATAATTAATATATTTTTAAACATCCCACTACCATCAGTATTTTAGTATGACTTTATAGAATTCATTTTCATACTCTTTTATTTTCAACCTTCTTGCAATTAAAGTGTAAATGTAATTACATATTATATTTTTAGCTTAGGTTTTATTTTAAGCCATTTTTTCCAATGGCTGAGTAATATAATCATATAATTATATATATATTACATAATTATAGTATAATATATATTGCATCATAGAGTTACTAGAACATATTTAACTATTTTTCTATTTTTGGACACCTTGGTTTCTTCCTTGATTTTATATGACAAATAATATTGAGGTGAATATTGTCATGCATATATTTTAGAATATTTCTTGAGGTTATATTCTCAGACCTGGGGTTAATAGGACAAAAGATATTTGAGTTGGGATGGGGAGTAGGCAAAGAGGTGTATTGTGGCATGTTGACACGTGTTTTTTAATGTCATTAACAATTCATAAGTACATCTCTGTCAGCACTGGAAATTATTGTGAGTTGTTTTTTTTTACTGTGGTATGTGAAAATAATAATTCATTATGTTAGTTTACATTAGAGTTTTAATTATTTAAAAGTTGAATAATTTCCTCTTTTTAATAGCTGCATTTTTTAGCGAATTGTTTATTCATTCTTTGCTGATTTATTTATGGGGGAAATATTGTTTTTTCTTGTTAATTTTTATATGTTTTTTAATTTAACAAAGCATATCTTCTGGAAGAATATCTTTCCAGTCTCTAGTTGTGACTTCTCATTTTGTAAATTTTGTTTATCTATAGAAGCTCTAAATTTTCTTTGAGGAATACTTTATCACTTTTAAGTTAGAATAGACATCTCCCTTCTAGAATGTTGATTAACATTTGATTACATCTTTTTACTTTTAGTATCTAACATTTCTTCCATGTAGAATTTGTTTTGATATATGATAGCATATAAAATTACTTCCCTCAAATTGCTGCCCAGCCATTCCAATATATATAAAATAATCCTTTCTTCCTTTATTGATCTGAAAATCTCTCCCAATCATACACGAAAGTCTTCATTTTAATGTCCTCATTGATGGGGCATTTGTTTCCATAGATAGATCTAGTTCTATTCTAATGTTAGTACAGAAATCTGCTTTCAAAACTTTAAGTCTGCTGTTCCTGATAGATGAGGGTAAAGTTTAGGAAGTTAGGAGCTTCATCCTTAAAACTCTAATTTTCTTCATACCTCAATTATTTCAGTATTACATCTAGAGTCTCCCAAGGAATTAAAAGTAGCCCCCTGGCTTCCAATTTCCAAATGGTCTGTTTGGTAATTATTTATTAAAGGAAATGACCTTCTATCCCTCCTCCCTTCGTATTCATTTCTCAACTGGGCACATCCTAGTTATTGTTGGAAGCTCAAAGCATAACTGCCTAAAAGCACTCTGACCCATCAAAGGGTTCATTGTCTCTTTTAGACTTAGGAGAGACAATCTTAGTAATCCATTTTTGACTCAAGAGTTTAACCTTTGAATGGAAGAACATTTTTTTTTAACCTAAGCAAATTAAATCTGAAGACATCCTTAAAAAGACATCTTTAACACCCCCCCCCCCCCCCCCCCGCTAATTCCTAATTCCTCAGATCTTATCTTCAATGTCATTTGCTCAGGAGATAACTGGTGCACATGTTATATGGTCTTTTAGCACAGTGCTCCTTTCCTTCAGAGCATCCATCACAGTCTAGAATGTTGTCTTATCTGTTTCATGACTTAATATCTACTTACTGTATTATTAACAATAATAATAGCCAATATTGGTGTTTACTCTGAATGTGCATGAAATGTGTAGGAAACTTTTTTATGGATCTTCTCACTTAATTCTTATAGCAACCCTCTCATGCAGGTACTAAAATTATTCCTAGTTAGGTACTATTTTTATTCTTATTTTTCAGGTGAGCAAACTGAGCAAACTGAGAGAGATTAATGGACATCCCTTGAGGTCACATTGCTAGTATGGCTGGCCAGGCTTTGAATCCAGGTGGCCTGATTCTATGCACTGCATTCTTCACCTCTAGTGCTGTCCAGCAGAACATTCTGTGATGAGAGAAATGTTCTTTATATGTTCTGTCTAATATGACAGCCACTAGCCACATGTAGCTATTGAGCAATTAAAATGTGGCCAGGGTGACTGAGAAACTGAAGTTTTAATTTTATTTAATTTTAATTAATTTAAATAGCCACATGTGGCTACTGACTACCATATTGGACAGCATAGCTCTAGATAACAAGGTGCTAGGTAATAATTTCCAGAAACAGTTTTATCTGTTTTGCTTATCATTACACTCCTGGTACTAGCATAATACCCAGCACAATGTGTTTATTGACTAGAATGAGTAATTCATAGGAGAGTAGGACAGGGAGATAAGAAGTAAAAATTGTGCTCTGAAAGCACCAAATTGTGGAAAATGCTCACCTCCAATGGAATATCTGTAGCCTGTTTTGCATCCATTTTATTTTTTAAATAACACAAAATAAATATAATAAAATGTGTATTTGGGATAAATTTGGTAAAGTAGCACATATTTTTATAACTCATATTTAATAAGAAGGGAAAAGGGAAATAGCATCAAACAGTAACTTCTGAGAATCAGCACTTATCTGACAAAAAATGAATTTAACTCTAAAATACACTTTCTGGAATACATTTCTATCATGAGGCAAAAAATCCTATTTGTTTATAAGGCAGTAAATGACAATCATACTCATGCTCTTCACCCCAGAAAACACTCTCATGTTTTTCTATTACTGAATGCATTTTTTTATTGGAAATATCTGTGTGAGCCATATTTGTGTGTTTTTCATCCTATCACTTCCTATATATTTTTGCTGTCACTTCTCAGAACAATAATCTTAGATTAAGAGTGTATATGGGGTGCCTGGCTGGCTCAGTTGGTGGATCATGTGACTTTTGATCTCAGGGTTGTGAGTTCGAGCTGCATTTTGGGTGTAGAGATTACTTATAAAATATTAAAAAAAAAAAAGAGCGTAAAGGGATTTAACTTTAATTGGTAATTAAATGTCAGAAACTATTTCCCTGTTGGTCATTAATGCTGAAGTTTCTAGATATGCACTGCTATGTGCACTCATATTAAATGTATATTAAAGCAATACTGCATATACATTAGTCACTTTTAGTAGTAGGAGTAGTAGGAGTAGTAACTTTCAAATTTGCTAATGCATTTTCAGAAAATGCATTAAATGTTCACCCAAAAAGCTTTGCTTGATTGACAAAAATTACATTGATTGAAAGAGACAAAAATTTCGGTTTGAAATAGATAATAGTATCTCAAAGCTTAAAGCATTTTATATTTCTTTGTCCTGTTATGTCAAGCCACTCTAGTAAGAATTTGTGCTAAGTGAATCTGAATTAAATTGCTCTACTGAAAAAAAATTAATGGAACTGTGCACTTACAAAAAGAGAGTTAGAGATATCTAGCTGTGCTATGTTGGAAAAAATCTGAATCTTTGCTTTCCTGTGTTGTTGTTATTAAGCCTTCAGTTTATTTACTTAGTTTTAGTGTTGATTCAAAAATTATGACTATGAAATACAATGACCACTAAATCAACATTTGTAGGAACAGTAATCAAGTAGAATGCTTTCAACTTTGCCAGTATGTATGAACTCTACATATAGTCTACATTATCTGTATTTTTGTTCTCATTGAAGTAAAAGACACACGCTCTATTTTCCTATGGGAATAAGAAGAAAAATCTTTATAATGATTTTTCTCCAACTGTAGGAATAAAATAAACAACAGATCTTAAATTTTTCAACCCAATGTAACTGACCACAACAAACCAAGAAATATGCCCATTTTTTCCATATTGATTTTCACTTTGGAAAATGTAATATATTTACTTGTCGATATATCTTACAGACCTCATAAAAGGACCAGATAAAAATCAATAAAATAATTCCCATCATGAAAGAAGAAACATGAAGTTTGTGTTGTAGTTTCTTTTTTTTTTTTAAAGATGTGTACAGTTAGATACTTTAGGGCAATTTAAGTAGGTTCTTTCTGTTCTGGTGACATAAATAACTGATCATTCTGGTTTCTGATCATGCACTTCCTTCTCCCTGAATATGCTTTGAGGAGGCGCAGGCAGCCTTGGCACTAATAAAGCTGAGTGGCCCTCCTCCCACCTCTGTTTCAACAATAAATAGGAAAAAAAAAATGCTTCCCATTGGCCTAGGTTAAGCACATTAATATGAATGAGCCCTGGGTACAGTTGGCCAAGTGTTCCCTACTTGAATTTAATAGGCTTTACCTTGCACTGGCAGAGAGTACACTCGGTGCCGTGTTTGATCCAAGAGGACCCAGTGAAGCGAACCACGTTCATCTCATCCAGGCAAGTTTTGGTGATGTCATTACGAATGGTGTCGGCCTGGCAAGGGTCAGTGACACAGCGCCGGCAGCACTCATTCTCTGGGAGGACACTGAATTCACATTCCACTTCTGGGCAAGGCAGAGGCCAACAGTCAACTTCCCCTTGCTGTAAGGAAAGCAGATGCACCAGGGCAGGGAGAAAGCAAGTGAGGGCGTGGAGGGAGGCACAGTGTAGGGAGCACAGTGTTTACTGAATACTCAGTTTATTTGATGGATATTTATACTCACACCTTCAAAGCCATGAATCTTGCAGGGAATCTACAAAAGTCCTATCAGAGTGCTGAGGTCTATACTGCAGCTGGATTTTAAGAGCGTTCAAGGATTAAACAAGAACAATGAACAAAAGCAAAACCCTTTCCCTTAAAACAATCAAATTTGCATGCTCTTATCTTTTCCCTGACAGAAGAATTATTTACTATGGAAGAACGTTTTACTTAAATTTTTGCATATTAGGTGCTTTTTTCATTCTTTTGATTATTTCCCCCCTACCTTCTCATTTATTCCCTTCTGTATAAAGAAAGTTTTGTCCATTTACAAGAAAATCAACTGGAATATGAAGGGAATTTGGCAGGTTTTCTTTGTTCATTTATATGTTTCTCAGGTTAGGGATTTTGGAGGGAAAAAAAAAAAAAAACCAACTAGCTGATTTCAGGCTTCTCTATTCCACATGGGAAAATTGTGTGAATTGGATCTTTTTAAAATTTAGCTCCCATCTGTCTCCTATTTTCTTCATAATTCAGAATCTCATGGTCTTGGAGATGAAAGCAGCCTTCAGGCACAGAAACTGACCTTGTTCTTTCAATTGATTTTTGGGTTTAAAGTATAAAAAGGAAGCAACAAAAAAGCATTACCTTAAAAATATCCTCACACAAATAGAAAGGAAACTAGCCATGACTTTAAAAGTAGCATCTGGGAAACTTTCTTCTATAAAGACACATAGACCAATTTTCCTTTTCATTTACACTCCTCAAAAGAATCAAGAAGCTTGCTCAAATGAGAAAAGATTGGTGTTTTCCTGATCAAGCCTTTATTTTCTTTTTTCCTATTGTTTCCAGTAGAAGTTTTGTAAATATATACATTCAACTCTAATATTCTAATAAGTATTTATTGCAAATCCATACCATGTGTAAAACAGGGTGCCCACTAGAATAGTATTGATGGTAAAAATATTTAGAAGGAGAAAAAAGTGTCGTTTTTGGTTTTTGTTTCTGTTTTTTTAAGTCTGAGCATGACCGATAGAAATGGATTAACGAAAGTTCTACTTGGACAAAAAAATTACATTTTTCACAAATGCTGTTCTGCTTATAATGGTGTGTGAGTAAACCTAAGCTGAACGGGATTGCGGATGCCAGGAGAGTCTGTTGTTCTTCGGGGCTCTGGAAAGACGCGCACGACACGCCGTCCGACATTTACCCGACGTGCCTTCCCGGTCCTGACCGCGTGCCCGCCATCTGGTCACCCTAACCGGGCTCACTTTCTGCAACACCAGCGCCACGGCCAGGGAGGCGCTGAGAACTGGCGGACGTGGGAGGGCAAGGCTGTCTCCCTCGTCAGATTCTGGGCCGGAACTTCCCGCGCACTTCCGGTAGCTAAACTTACCAAACAGCGACACTGCTGGCAGTTCTGGACCCAGGTGTCACCGCTATTGTATAAGGTTTCCCCATTTTGATGGAGGCACTGACTGCTAAGCCTTGGGTCACATTCAGGGCAGCAAAAAAGATCAACCGTGGGATTCTCGCAGTCACAGACCATCCGACGACACATTACGAATCCATTCTGTATGAGAAAGAAGAAAGCAGTTACCAAAAGCCTCCCTTTCTCAATATACTACATCAATGTAAAAGCTTTAGAGTTACATTTTGTAGCTAACACACAGAAATTACCCAAGCTGGAGAACTTCCAATTTCCTTTCCAAACGCTGCTTGACCAGCAAATTTTCAGAAATGACCGGTATGAAATAACCACTACACACCCTTATGTATATATGAATGTGGGTAATGTACATGTAAATATACATGCACTTGTTTATTAGTATAGTAATTAGAATACTACCTAAATTTTGTTTTATGTGAGGGCATGTGCATTTATATTTAATAGTCAACAAGCTGGGGAGGGTATGTGCTATGGTGGGCACTGTGAATTGTGTAAGACTGATGAATCACAGACCTGTACCTCTGAAACAAATAATATATTATATGTTAAAAAAAAGAAGAAGAAGAAGAAGATAGCAGGAGGGGAAGAATGAAGGGGAGGAAATCGGAGGGGGAGACGAACCATGAGAGACTATGGACTCTGAGAAACAAACTGAGGGTTCTAGAGGGGAGGGGGGTGGGGAGATGGGTTAGCCTGGTGATGGGTATTAAAGAGGGCACGTACTGCATGGAGCACTGGGTGTTATGCACAAACAATGAATCATGGAACACTGCATCAAAAACTAATGATGTAATGTATGGTGATTAACATAACATAATAAAAAAATAGTCTTGTTGAGTTTATGGAATATATTAGACCTTAAGTTTGTATACAAACTGTTTTCAATTTCTTTCATAATAATTGAGCCCTTCATACAGAGTGTTATTTATCTAACTATAAATTAAGTCTCTATCATCGACTGGGTAAATAAAGTGGAACATCCCTTTGAAACACAGTCTAAATAGATCGTTTTCACTTGTAGGCCAAAGTATGTCCATTCTGGCTTTGTTTATGCATTCACTCAAATATGATATTGTTACTATGGAAGCACTAGCATAGTTAGCAGCAAAGTTTTATCAACATGTGCAGATAAACGCATTGTGGCATTTCCATAGGATGGAATACTATTCAGCAATAAAAAGGAATGGGTTACTGACATATGTAATTAATATAAATGAATGCTGAAAACATAATGCTGAGAGAAAGAAGCCAGACCAAAAAAAAAAAAAAAAAAGTATGTACTATATGTACTACCTACTATAGAAGGCTCTAGAAAATACAAATCTAACCTACAGTGACCCAAATCAGTGTTTTCCTTCAGGCTGACGGTATGGGACTACCTACGAAAGGACAGAGACAACATTACGAGCAGATGAAAATGTCCTTTTACGCTAACTGTGATAGTGATTAAGTAGATGCATGCCATTTGTCTAAGCTCATCAAGCTGTACATTTAAAACATATGCAAATTACACCCCAATAAAAATGATTAAAGTGTTTTATTTATACCAACCTGACATGAACACACAGAGCACCGGTCATTTTCCAACACCCAAATCTGACCATTGTGCTTAATTTTTGCGTCATGGATGCAGTCCCCTGTGCAGTTCTTTCCATGAGGACATCGGCAATCATATCCACCATCCAAGTTAAAGCAAATGGTATCATTGGCACAGCTATGCCTCCCGGTCCCACACTCATCGATATCTACAGCCAAGAAAAGGCAGCCGGCAATGTGCTTAGGATATGCTCGGTTTCAAACAACTGCAATCAGGCAAGTTGTCTCCTAACACAAAGCATTCAACTGTAAATTAATTTTCATCTTACTGGCATGCATTTCCTATTAAATGCTGACTAAAGCAATGTTAATGATCCAGGGATTTCACAGGAAAACATTATCATGCTTGACTTCAAACACCAGATAACCTTGGTTAGATTCTCCACTTTTGTATCTCTGTAAATACCATTAGGCTTTATGGAACACTTATATTTTTTGAAAGTAAGAAGAGAACTCAATCTATCAAACAAAAAGCAGTGGCAGTTGAAATCCTAAAAGTGCCTATGAATTTTTATTGGGAAAATCATCCTCAAATGTTAAAATGGTGCTTACCCCAAATCCTTTCTTAGTGGGAGATGAAATGGCATGGGGCCTCCGAGGCATTTTTATTCAGCTTCAAGCATCCACCTGTCACCCCTGTGTAAGTTCCTCCCAGGGTTTCGCCCAGGTGAGGGCGTTCTTCCCATAGTCAGGCATTTTTGTACTGTCCTCACACACTGCCCCCCACCCCCCCGCCCCGCCACAGAGGGCAAGTGACCACCAGCAATTACCATCTCGCTCACAAATCATCTCCCACTTCTTAACTTTTCCATTTCAGACGATCATTTTGGCTCCTGCCTGACTCAACTGTCAAGGACCCATTCCTCACCTGACCTCACCTAGTCCATGGCAATCACAGCCTACAGCATTTTCATACAGATGAAAAGAAAACATATCTTGACCCACAGATCAGGTCCGTAAGAAGAGATGTGATTCATTTTATTTAGCCCCATAATTTAAAGGTCACAAGCCCAAATACATTTCAGGGATATTGTATGAGTGGCAGTAAGCAGTTATCTCCTACTTCATCTGTTTCCTCTGAGTAAAGGTCAAGAAAGAAAGAATTAAACCACAGCAGAAGAAGTGGGTTAGAGAGAAGATGGAATGGATAGCTTTTCACCAGGGGAACTGTATACTGATTTTCTTAGAAAATTTTATTATTTTTTAAAGAGTTTATTTATTTATTTATTTGACAGAGTGAGAGATAGCGAGAGCAGGAACACAAGCAGGGGGAGTGGGAGAGGGAGAAGCAGGCTTTCAGCGGAGCAGGGAGCCCAATGTGGGGCTCGATCCCAGGACCCTGAGATCATGACCTGAGCTGAAGGCAGACGCTTAACGACTGAGCCACCCAGGCGTCCCATGATTTTCTTAGAAAATTTTAAAGATAGACTTTAGTAGATAACGTTTCTTAAATGGTTTGGTTTCAACATTATAGAAGACATGGCCTAGTCAAGGTTATATTTTAGCCATATTTAAATTCTTAAATATTAAAATGAGCCATATGATATATTTCTCTCTATTTGCCTTCATTTTGATCAATTACACCTCAACAAAACCAATGAATTGACACAATGGCTGAAAGATTTTTGTTATAACTATAGTGAACACATTATCATAGCCTGATTTGTCAAGGATAATACAGTTTATAATTATAGAGTATGATCAAAAGCAGAACTGTTAGCGAGCATGAGGATATATTTCACATTTTTAAACATTGATATATATATATATAAATTATATATATTTATAACAATTATATATAAATAGATATATTTGTTCAGGTCAGAGAAATTTGGCTGATGCTATTTAGAGAAAGAGGAGCAAGAAGTGAAATTTTATAAAATTTTATAAAATAGCTCTATATTTAATCTACTCAGAATAATAAAGTATATTGATGACTTGATCTTCATTTCCTATTAAATATTATTATAATTAGGAACTATAATAAACAGGAAAAACATTAACCATAGTTATTTGGTCTCTTTGACCACAAACTGTACAAATATTTCTTACTACATAACCCTTTAAATATCCACTATACAAATATTATTCCGTTAATGGCAATGACTGGATTTTTACAATCATTTCATTTTGCTT